>NW_023605638.1:0-20273 GCF_013339745.2 Dermacentor silvarum
TGTAAATGCATTGACCTGTACTATCGTTGAGGATGGCTCTGCGGTGATGGTAACGCCTCCTACATTTCATATACTCGCACGCTGGTTGGAAGAGGGTGAACAATGGCAGACATCACTGGGCCCCAAGGAGCTTGCAGGTGTTTGCGTTGGGCATGCAGGAGTGAAGATTTTTAGAATAGGCGTTTGCATTTGAGATAGCGTGTTGCGCTTGCAGCGTCACTACGGCGTCAGAAAAGCTGGTATAAATTTAAATAAAATATACAATTTATGATAAGAAGATTAATTTAGATTTTTGTGTTTTCGTGTTTAATTACCGTTAGAACTTATTCTATTAGCAGCAAGCAACTTGTTGCACTTAGTTTTGAGCAACCAACTTTACGTACCTTCACCCGCCAAGTCAATCCGTGCTAGGCCTACGAGCCATGAAATCGACAATTGAATTCGGAATCAGCGGTGTCTAATAAATCAACTCTTATTTACAGATGTTTTTGAGAAAAGCGATAACCGCAATCACTTCTAACTTACGAACTTCATGCGCAGTGGCTTGGAAGCTATTCCTTTGGGCCCCAAAACGTGTGAGGCCCCTATTCTAAAACTCTCTATAATTGCTGGGTTGTACGTGCCAAAACCATGGATATGATGGGAGGCATGACGCAGTGGGGGACTCCGGATTATTTGGCCACCTCGGTTCTTTGACGCACACAAAAATCTAAGTACACGGGTGTTCCTGCATTTCACCTTGATCGAAAAGCGCCGCCGTGGTCGGGAATCTTACCGCGTCCTCGAGCCTGGAGCGCGACACCTCACAAGCTAAGCTAACACGGTGGGTGAAGTTCATGTGACGCGGTTCACTGATGTCATCGTGCCAAACATGTTTCGATATTACCAGAGTGAATATCTGTATCCGTGACGTTACGGGCAAACCATCTAGATGTAAATCACCAGAACCCACCTTTGGCTCGGGGTCTTGCTCCCAATACTTTACGTTCTCGCATACTTGGCCCAATTCCCAAGCTTGGATTCTCCTCTCTGAGGAGAATTCGATCTTATGTCCCACCTATCGAAATGAATCTCGCTCTAAGCACGAACAAAATTGATCAAGCAGGATAGGAAAAGGCAGTAAAGCTTTGCGCGAGAAACGGGGAGTAGGTCGAAAGCTGTGCCCTGCACGATACTTCACCCAGAGAGATGGGCATGAACACACTGCAGCGTGTCACCACCCGTGCTTCGCTTCTTTCATGTCGGCGTAATGATCGCCCGATGGCTCCGACCCTATGTTATTGCTCTCCCTTCCTAAGCATAGCCATGTTAGTACAGTGTAATGTGAAAAGCCCACTACTCCAGGCTCATCCGATGCCCGGGGATCTGGTGCATAACGGTCAAGCGGGTGTAAGTTTAAGTGCATCAAAGCCACCGGCTCAGAACACGGCGGAAAGAGAAGCGAAGGGGAGGGAAGGTCGTTTCGCGCACGCACAACCGCACAGCCACGCTACTAGCTCAGTCAGCTAAAACATAGCCTTCGAGATTTGCTCCTACCCGATCAGAGCCACATCTAGAGCGTGGATTAGGGCTCCACTTATAGCCCAACAAAGCCAAGTCGCAGATTTTCAGTAGCCCAATATAGCCACATAGCCACTCATCCAAGTCGACGCCAAATTTTTTTCCTGTAGTCCAATTTGGCTATATATAGCCAAACTTGGCAACACTGGCCACTGTATGGATGGTGAGAAGTAGGCCAGCCTGAAGGAGGCCAGGGATCGCCGTAAAATGAAGTGAAGAGGAGACAGTGCGCTGAAGAGACTCAGAGGAGCGTGCCGAATGGTTGGCACACTCCTCCATTAGTTACAGATCACAGAAGCGTATTCGTTGGTGTGCAAAATAGTTTACCCGTTGGTTGACCATACCGTCTCTCTTGCTTAGTCTAGTGGGAAACCACTAGTTTAATAACAACATGTCTAATTACAAGCGAAGCCTTAGTACAGCCGGGGGTCTGTAGCTATCGCTACTCGGCAAGGTTTTAACCAGTGCTAAACGACAGCCATTTTTTTTATTGAGTGGCGGCAATTTTTAAACATGAAAATAGATTGCCGTATGCACTGTTGCATCGTGAAGATGGTAGACGCCCTCGTTACCGGACCATCGAGCGAATGACATCGCTCTGGTATGCATTGGTCCTGGCAGTGGTTGTCTGGATATCAGTGACTCCTAGTTTGATGCCTTATCAATAAAATTTCGTTCGGGCAAAGCAGACCCGCAGAACCAGTCCGTGGGGTTGCTCTCGTATTTTAGAAGTTTTTTTGTATGCGCTGCGATTAAGCGTTGTTTCTTTTAATGTCATTTCTCAACAGGTCATCTTTAGTAATGTACTTGCTCTAAACATGTTGAGATAATTTTTGGGAGTGTAATGAATGGAGACAGAGACACAGCACCCGTTCACTGGCCGGCTGTTCTATTCTCCCTCGTAGTCTGTTTCTTTCTTTCAGAGCCCGCCTTGCGAGCGCTGGCGGCAGGTTCACTTCCTCTTTACACTCGGCCATGCTGCAACTGAGTTAACGGCGCGCTTGCAACAAAGAAACTTGTCCAGGGTGTTAGTCGTCGTGGTGAGCCATCCGCGCACAACCAGCTTCTCTGGCGGGCGGCAAGACTGTTGCGCGCTGGTCGCAGGTCTCGATGACGATTGCCTCGCTGCTCAAACGTTGTCAATTTTGCGTTGTCGCTCAGCGTTGTCAGCGTCGTGGAGGCTGTCCACGGATGGTGATGCTCTGAATGAGTGGAGGCATGATCGGAGCCATTCTGGGGTGGTGCTTCGTTGCGGTGGCTACTGTGCATTGGGCGCCGGACTGGCCCTGTAGGGAGCACCTTGACACCTGCATGGCTACACGCTTAACAGCGACAGCACCGACAGGTGCAGCAGGGGCGTTCTCGGAATAGGCGACCATGGTAATAGATGGCTCTGGTCAATGGACGCTGACGCTTGCCTGACGCCAAATCGGGATCTCTGATAGCAGGAATTGGGCCTGAAGGATTCCCACCGCCACTGCTGCCGGAACCACAAGGTTTGGGGCTGGTTGCAGCTGAACACTGGAAGACACCGAAATGCTGCCACTGCTCCCCTGGTGCGGTGGTGGCCCCGGGAAACAGGCATCCCGCAGTGAAGGCTGCTCCGTGATGCCTCCCCTGCGACCCGGTACAAGTGAAACTTCCGATGACAAGCACGAGGACGGCACCGGGTGACGGGGCCCTGCAAGCGGCTTGCTCCTGCAGCCCAGGGATGAGTGGGACAGGGCTCTGATACGCCATTCGGTCCAGGCCCTGGTCGGGTTCTCGCTGCTTGAGAAGTAAGTCGAACTCCGCCTCGTAGACGGGCTGGCGGGCCACCTCGTTGGTGGATTGCACCCCCTTTGCGGCAGGGGTGGCGTGTGCCGGAGTGGGCCTTTTGCGATTATCCTCGGCCCTCAGCAGCCGTAGAGCCACGGCGGTTGGGTCCGTGTCCCAGGGTCGCCAGTACTGCTGATTGCCCGCATCGTCGCCGCATGCGTCCTGCTTCCGCCGCCGCTGCGGATGCAGCTTCATCTGCTGTCTTTGAGGCCATGCTGCCGAGTACGGTATGGAAAGCGGTGGACGCCAACGTGGAGATGCTCGAACCGGAGGTCTGTGATTGATGCGGGGGTGGCTGAGGAATCGACTCGCTGCCGCTGTTGCTGAACCGTCGGTTCTCGGCCGCGATCTTCGACGACGACGAGCCGCCGCTGATGTTCGGGCATGTAGGGGCAGCGCAGGCATAAGAGAGCGGGCGGAAAGCCGCTATAAGAGCTGCACTGCATCAAGCCAGGACCCCTGCTTGATGCCGTCGTACTTGTCCCAAGCCTTGGCGGCACCGCAAAGACGGTTTGCCGCAACCTGCCATCTTTGTTGGTCTGGCCAAGCATGACGGTCACCTATGGCATTGATAGCGCGAATCCAAGGAATGACGTCATCTTCAAAGCCGCGAAACGTCGGAATTTGTATGAAATCCAGCTGCTGGAGTCGCAGCGTATCATCTCCGCCAGGTTACCTGTCCGATCGCCCTAGGAACCAGGCTGGTGTCCACGGACAGTGGGCAGTGGGACAGTGGAGTGGAGTCGTGGCAGCCGGTTCTACCACAAAGGAAGCATCGACGGCATACCTTGGTGGCTGAGGAGTCGAAGTGCCTGGCATGATATTTTCGCCAAGGGAAGCGTGGACGGCGTTCCCAGGCTGGGCAGGTCCAAGACGGAGGGCCGGAAGCGCTGTCCCACCGTCTTCGGTAGAACCGACTACGACAGCCGGTGAGCCGGCACCTACGGCGGGGCAGCCTGCGGCTCTCCTTGTTGAGGCGTTCCTGGGCCCACCTGCCGCAGGATTGAAGCGGTAGCTCTCCGAAACGCCCTGCGCAGAACTGTGCTGATCGGACTCACCGCAGGCATAGGGAAGCGGGCCGAAAGCAGCTATGCAGACCAGAAAGCTGCTTGATGCCTTCATAGCTTTCCCATGCCTTGCGGCACCGCATAGTCGTTGTGCTGCACCAACCATCTTGTGTGGTCGGGCCAGGCATGACGATCACCCAGGCATTGATGTTGCGGAGCCAAGGGTGACGTCGTCTGGAAAGCCGCGAAACGTGGTATTTCAACGAACGCCGGCGGCAGGGAAGCGTGTACGGCGTTCCAGGCAGGATGCAACCTCCGACGGACGCGAACGTGGTTGTCATACCCTGGAGCTGTTGTGTCAGCTTGGCGATGGCGTGAACGAGGCATCAGTACATCCCTGTACGAGAGCCGCCGAGGAGGCTTGGACGCCGTCCCCGGACGTGGCAGTGGGGTACCTGCGACGGTAGGGTGGCGGGCTCGATACCGGGGGAAGCGTGAACGGCGTTCCTGGGAAGGAGGGACCCGGCACGCCGAAGCACCGTGCGAGGAACACTGAAGGCTGGAACACCTTAAGGCAGGTTCATTGCCGACTGCGCCATTGTAATGAACGGAGACAGAGACACAGCACCCGTTCACTGGGCCGGCTGTTATATTCTCCCTCGTCGTCTTTTTCTTCCAGAGCCCGCCTTGCGGAGCGCTCGCGGCCAAGTTCACTTCGTCTTTGCAGGAGCTACAATGCGAAGGACCAGTAGCCGTTTCTGCAGGAGTGCAAGTACGAGAAGTGTGTGGCGAAAACCAGGGTCCGCTTCCGGAAATGCGATATTTTCCTTTGCATTGCAACTGGGAAGGACTGATTCTTTTAATATTACAACCTGTGAACATATTCATGCACCAGTTGCACAACCTTGCAAAAACCCCAGGTGGTCAAAGAACCCCAGGTGGTCAAAATTAATCCGGAGCCCTCGACTACGGGCGTGCCTCATAATCAGAACTGGTTCTTGCACGTAAAACCCCAGGCAGAAGAAGAAGAACCTTGAATAAATAATTTCCCTATTTTTCGTAAACTGCCCAAAACGTACTTGCGAAAAAAAAGGTTAGAATTGAGTCATGATGTCCGCATATGAGGACGAGGCCAACATTGCATAATAATTGTCCTTGAGCGGTGAATTTTTTTCTTCGCGCTCAGGACACCTAAAAAATGAATACTGGCAGCTGCCAGTTTAATGTTTTTCCCTGCAGAAAATCATAATTCGTGATTGAGGGTGTTGTTTTATTTAGACGATGGTAATCAATGCCGAATCGAATAAAGCAGTCTATTTTTCGCGCTAGCACAACCCGGAAACGACCACAAACTATGGGACGGCTGAATGACTCCGTGTCCAAGTATGTCCTCAAACTGGTCTTTGATAAGCCGCCGTTCTGCTGCTGAGACAAGGTACGGGCGTTGCTGTAGCGGTGGCTCCAATCTAGTGTCGATACTCTGTGCGACAGTGTCAGTACGGCCTAAGGTCTGTGAGGTACAATTGAAGGAAGTGCGGAAATAGTCTAGTAGAGAAAGAATCTTATCGTGGTGTGCTGTGGTAAGCTGGGCGCCAATGCAAAAATTAAAGACTTCGCCATTAAGTGATGCGCAGTCGGGAATTGATGTAATGGCGTCGAGCGGAACAATAGAAGAGGAACCAGGCACATCCAGTGACTGAAAACGGTTAATTACATCTACAAAACCAAGAGCTTCGCCACGAAGGCAAATGAATTGTGGAATTAGCATCGTTGCGGCACAAGGGATTAACGTCGGGAATGGCAAATGCAAGTTGTAGAATACTAGTGAGCTGAATGAAAAGCGATGACGGCGTGAACAGCACAGGGGCGTCGGACACACGTGAACACGACAAAGCGACAAGTACAGTTATTTTCGGAGAGGCTCCGGTGTAGACGGCGTCAACAATATTCTGTGGGGCGGCAACAATCTCCGGAATAGTGTCGAAGAGGCCAGACAGTGCGACTTCAGCAGGGGCAAAGTCAATGAAATGCTATGATGAGATGGGATGTCCCACCCTTGAATTACTTCGTGAGCAGAGGAAGGCAGCAGAACGAACTCATGTGTACAGAGAATGTTCTGAATAATGAAGCTAGCGGTACACGGCAGCAGATGGTTGGACAGGCGAAGCGCTGGTGGTACGAAGTAAAACGCCAGAAGGTGACGTGGTGACCTTCCCGAGCCGTCGACTAAGCGCGTCACGTATAACAAAACAGCTGCGCCCGTATCAACAAGTGCCACTGTAGTGAGTCTTTCGACCTGTACTTCTGTAACGTTTTGCGGCGATAGCGAACACCTTGGGTATTTCGACGAGCTTGAAGATCTTGCCTACGGGACTGTATCCCATAGTTTTCCTCCTTTGAAGGCAGGCGACGACGCAGCGGTGACACCGAGCATCGACGTGGTGATGGTGAACGACGGGTGCTGAAGTTCTGGTGAGCGTTGAAGTTCAGCGATGGGTGCAGATCCACATCCTGCTGGGCTGCAGTCACGTGCCGATAAGTGATGACGTACGCACGTGGCACGCCGTTGCGACGAAAACATGCCACATGTTCTGCGAGACCGTTGGCGAAGCATATCGGCCGGTTGTCCCACGTGCACCAAAGATCTTGCGGCCGAAAGTACTGACGGCTCATTCGAGTCGTCGGCCGGGCACAGTGGCGTCGCGTATGGCAGCGGTGGCGTCATGTCGGGGAGCGTCGTCGGTCTAAGAGAGAGAGAGAGAGCGAAATAACTTTGTTTTGCCCAAAATGTGGTTAGAGGAGGGGGTAATGACTAAAAGCCTCCCCCGTCCCCCCTTTAGACGGCGGCTGGCAGCCCCTGAGCCGCTACGAGCAGGCAACAGCCAGGCCTGCTCCAAACGGCGTCACACCAGATGCCACTCCGCGTCTGCACCGACAGGCAGGCGCGTTGTCCTCAGGGCCGCCTCAGGTACCGCGGCTGGAGCTCCCGGAACCGCGCACTGGTCCTGCGTCTTTCAAGTCACGAGCCCCCTCTGCCCGTTCGGCACCCGCCTCTCTTCTTCTTCCTTTTTCTCTTGTTTCTTTTCCTGACGCTGTCAAACGCGCAAGCTGCCCCTAGCTCGCCTTCTTCTGTTTCTTCTTTCTTCATGCACAATCGAGAGAGTTCTCACAAACAGTCCACGCACATAAACAACACCAAAATGTTCCCTGCACTACATGGGGTCTTCAGTTTTCTTTTCCCCTCTTGACGTTGGCTGGTATAGCAGGACCTCTCGACCCAACGTATGCTTCTACCGCATCAATCGCATTTTGCAGTGCGTCCGGAATATGACCATCACTGCCTCCCGCTATCCATAGCGTAATATCATCGGCGTATAGTCTATGATTTAGATCTTCAATGTTATTAAGTATTTCTGGGAGGCCTATCATGGCGACATTGAAGAGGAAAGGCGAGAGGACAGAGCCTTGTGGCGTACCTCTGCTTCCCATCTCTAGTTCGTCCGACGCCATTCCTCCTATTGTTAAGATTGCTCTTCTGTCAGATAGAAAGTCTTTGATGTATTCGTCCGTCTTACGCCCAACTCCTAATTTTTCCAGGTTTTCCAATATTGCTTCATATTTCACATTGTCGAAGGCCTTGGTTAGGTCTAGTCCCAATATGGCCCTGGTATCCATCTGGGAACAACCGTTTCCGTCTAAAATGTGATGCTTAATTCTCAGCATTATGTCTTGCGTCGATAACTTCGGGCGGAAGCCCACGATTGTGTGTGGAAATGCTTCTCTGTTCTCCGTGTATCTGTTTCATCTGTCGAGGACCACGTGTTCCATCAATTTCCCAATGCACAAGGTCAGCGAGACTGGTCTGAGGTTTTCAAGCTGTATTTTTTTGCCTGGCTTCGGGATCATTACGATTTTTTGCTGTTTTCCGCTGTTTTGGGACTTTACCTCTTTCCCAGCAGATGGTCATGTATTTTGTGAGAGCTTCAATAGACTGAAAATCAAGGTTACGAAGCAGCTTGTTGGTAACTCCATCAGGGCTCGGAGCAGATTTTGTGCGGAGGTTTTGCATAGCCCCTCGTACCTCTGCCACGGTGAAAGGACGATCGAGTGCTTCGTTGTATGCCCCTGTGTAAGCCTTGAGATTTTCTTTGGGATTGGATCCTATGTATTTGTCTTGGATTTCTTTAATTATCTCCTTGTCTGTACCAGGGTAATTATGTATTATCTTGCTTAGGTTGTGCCTTTGCGTCGTCTTGCTCTTATCTGGATCAATTAGATGTCTATGAATATTCCATGTTTTGGTGAGACCAATCTGTAGATCCATTTCTTCGCACGTGCTGTACCAGTTTTGTCTGGTTAGTTGTTTCGCGTAATTTTATATGTCCTGATTTAGCCTTGCAATGCGTCTTCCTAAGTTACGATTTAGCTTTTGTTTGCTCAATCGTCTTTGCAGGCCTTGTTTCGCTTCCCACATGTGTAGGAGCTTGGCGTCCGCTTGCTTTATCTCTGCTTCCTCTGCTATTGTCTTAGTTGCCTGGTCGACACATTTGTGCAACTGTTCAAACCAGGATTCAATATCTTCAATGTCCTTTGGGTTGCTGCTGTTTTCTTTGGATTCGCGTTCAGCCGTTCTTATATTCCTGAGTTCATTCCATTCGGTGATTCTAATTTTGTTGCCTTCTCTGGGCTTGGTCGTTCCTGCAACTAGTGTGGTGGCCACTATGTAGTGGTCACTTCCTAGGTTTTCCTATAGATTTAGCCATCCCGCATCAGCTTTAGCATTTTTTACAAATCTCAAATCTGGCGTTGTGTCCGTACACACGCTGTTCCCCAGCCTGGTGGGATGTGCTAGGACGCGACACGACTTCCACGTATGCCTTTGATGCTGTAGGCTAAGCTTGCTGGTGGATTGGTAGGAGAACCTCTGCTACCTGCTGGATGGCCGCCTGCATGGCCGAGGACGATAGCTGGACGGGCTCCTGGGTGAGAGAAAGCACTGATAGCTGGCGGGCCTCTTCACGAATGAAAGCTTTGATATGAGTTTTTTTCCCTTTTTTCTTCTTTTTTTCTCTTTATTTGCCCTCTTTCCAACCTCTATAACCCCACCCCACCGCAGGGTAGCAAACCGGAAACTCGCCTCTGGTTAACCTCCCTGCCTTTCCTCTCTCGCTCTCTATCTCTTGATTTTCGAGAGTAAAGACCCGTGATCTGTTTATCCGGGAGGTTCCTCACGTGGCATCTAATGGGATGCCACGTGAGAAGCCGTTGCCAGCTCGATGCTCGTTGCCTGCGTAATTCGTCAAAGCTTTGAGAGTAGGTCACTACGGCGTGGTAGGATAGTCACCTACTACACCATTAGGTGACTACGGCACCAGTGGTAAGGTATTTAGCCAGGAGCATTTGAAAAGTGTCGCCTTCAATGCCCTTGAAAATTTGCTTAATGTTATCTTCGTCACTCATAATTCGGCTCACGTGATTGCTGAGATTAATGACGTCCTCAATATAACTCGTGAAATTTTCGCCTGGCTGTTGCGCTCGTTGGCGCAGGCGTCATTAGGCGCGAAGCTTCATCGTGGCAGGTCGGCCAAATACGTCTAGAAAGGTGGTCTTAAATTCAGTCCATGTGGCAAAGATTGCCTTGAGGTTTCTAAACCAGAGGTTGGCGACCTCGCCTAGATAAAAAAGAGGATGTCCAGCTAAGTTATTGAAAACCACCGCTACAACTGCTGAGGGGGTATGCAATGCTTTATAGCTTTAGAGCAATCGCAGTGAAAATCACTTTGGGGTCGTTGTGGTACACCGCGATGTGTTCCGCGACCACTTTCACTACATTCGTGGCCAAGACTAAATTCCAACACTATCTGTACCACGTGGTTGGTTGAATGGGGTCGTTGCAGCATGCGAGTCCAAAGTTGTCCCCGACAAACGACAGGAACCAGTCCTTCTTGTAGGGTTTCGCAAAGTAAACATTAAAGTCGCCTTAATGTCACAATAAAGTCGCCAACATTAAAGCCTCTTGAGCAAGAACAATGTGATCCTCCCTCGCTTGGCGCTTCAGCTGAGCCTCTTGGGAACGAAATTCATAAATTTTAATGGCAGGAAGCCACCGCTGGTCATATTGCCGTTTATTTTCCCTTTGCCGCTCCTCGTATTCTCGCTGCTCCTCGGGAGTCCTAACTATAGACCAGATTATTTTAGCCTCGCACGCAGGCTGCGGGTGCGCTTCAAACTCTCGACACCAGGCGCCACCTCTCGGCGTAGACTGCGGGAATCGGCGGACCAGCATGTGTTTATTTGTGCGTGGCACTTGTTTGTGCCGGTGCTACTCACGGTTTGAGTGACTAGCACCGATGTACAAAAGCTACTACTCGTCAGGGCGACATTGTGCCGTTGTCGGCATTCTTGATAGGAATGTGGCGAGCGCCAATATTTAAAAATTCCGCTTGACGTCACACTCTTTGTAACGCTTGAAGGCGGATGCTGGTGCAAATTTAGTGATGCATTGATTTATACATTAGGTTACACATTAAATTATCCATTACCAAATGATAGGCTTTCGCTACATGTAAAAACACCGAGTGGCGCATACCCGCATATCACGGACTTGGGCATAAAGAGCGAGGTATGCGCGACACGTGGTCGGGTACATGCATTTTCATAGGGCCACTTGACATTTTTTTGTGCCATCCGCGGCGACGCCGGGTTTTCGACAAGGCCATTGCCAACTCTTTAAAGGCCACTTCCGCGTGAGACACATTAAAGTGTCGTCTTAATAACTACTGGCGTTTTACGATGTGATTATGATGCACGCCGTAGGGGACGGTTCCGGACATTTCAACCACCTGTGGTTCCTTAACGTGCACTGACATCGTACAGTACACGGGATTCTAGCATTTCGCCTTCATTGAAATGCGACTGCCGCGGCCGGGATTGAATCCGCGTCTTTCGCGTCGGCAGCCGAACACCGTAACCACTGCACCAACGCGGCGGCGCCGAGCGATGAGTTTTCAAAAAATGAAACGCTAGGGTACCAGATTATGATTATTGTTTGCGTGGCAGAAGGGCTCGCCAAGTATTCATTTTTTTAACAGTGGATCTGTTTAAGCCGAGCGCTAGTCCGTATACCGTGCGAACAGAAAACGTGGTTCGATCTTAGCGGTAGTGCAGAAACGGTCCAACCGCAATCGCAGATACCCCTGTGAAATAGCGAAGCTGAGCCTGGCTAAGTCTAGCTAAGCATGGTTGGGACTACTTAAGCTTTGTCAATCATTGATAGCCAATCAATAGCTAATCAATAATCGATCAATAATCAACGAATTCCGGAAAATGCTGCGGATGACTTGGTAGTGCTTAGCCTTGACCAAATACGTGGCCAGACCCTTGCGATAGCCAATCGATAGCCAATCAATAGCTAATCGACAACCGACAAATTATCAATGAATTCCGGGAAATGCTGGGGATGACTTGGTGGTGCTTAGCCTTGCCCAAAGCCAAGACTAGGTGCCCATCAGCTCCACTGTCTCTTTACCATTGCGCCTCCAGTGCAAGCTACGCAATTTTTTTTTCTGAAAGTGTTCAAGCAAGCGCGCTTTGGTCTCGTATCGCGTAGCCAACGACCCTATTAGAGAAGCTTTCAGAGACGCTTCAGAAGAAAACAAACAATGCTTCGCGGCAATATTGTTACTTTCATCGCATCCTTCACTCAGTAACTTTACACGAGGTGTGAAACGCATTTCTAAAACAGCTACCCTGTTTGGATAAGTTTGTCGAGGTACGAATAAAATCTAGTTTTATACCTTGTGAGCTTTACTTTTGTCAACAACTAAAGCTTCGCCACAACACAGTGCCATGTCACTGCAAAGGCTCTGTGACAGCACACAGCGACGTTACATGCAGCTGTAACATGCTTATTCGCACTAATTATCTTGTACCATGGCTGGCACTTGCCGGAACACCTAATCTAACAGAATATGTCGCTTTACGGCGCGCGGAAACCAATGCATACGTTTCCCGCAAACGACAATGTATCGCCCTCATTGGGACCATGATACCGCGAAACTTTAGAAAAGTCAAGCGTGCCCTCGATCCGACGCGTGTTCTACTGCGTTCGTCAAGCGTGCATAATGCAGAAGTAAAATCAGCATGCACTTAGCAATTTTAGGCGTCAACGGTCCGCTTGAAGAAAAAAATCATTGCCACCGCTCCTGCTTCCGCCAATGCAGCGATTCGTGGTGCCCGCCGTCCACAGCCAATGCTCGCACCGCGGCGCCACGATCGCGAGAAAATGGCGGCGCCCGAGAACGGCTCTGAATTCTAGACTATACATTGCAACGACAATGAAATCAGTTGCTAGGCTGGTTCTTCTACATTTTAAAGGCTAGTGACGTCACTCCCCACGTCTTGCCACTAGCCGTCGCCGAGACAATGTGCATGTTTTGCGCTTGTTCTTTATTGAATCGAATGCAGTGCTGTATATGTTTTATGCGTGATACCAAAAGATGTATGCACTTTGCGCTTCATTCGCAAACGCTTTTTTTTTCTTCGTGACGACCACGCCGTCAAAAATCTCCACCAACTAGAGGATAAGAGCTTTGGTGGAAAATAATGTTGGCGAGCTTGGTCGGATTGTCCGATTTGTTGTGGTTGCTTACCCGTTGTTACCATGAAAGCCAATCGTCGACATCATTGTCCGCGTTGCCACTGAACACAGCTGAGTCGCGTTGAGAAACGGCACCCCAGGTGATTGGTTCAGTTTAGGAAGGAGATCTCTCGCCGGCGTCTCTCGCCGGCGTCGCCTGGCATGGTGGCGGCGCTAGTGGCGGGAAGAGTACGGCTCCGGATTTCCATGGCGAATTCGTAGGTATACCTGGACCTCCACGAAATGAAACTGAGTTTTTGGACAGTTAGCGGGACACTCAGACACCTTGGTTTTATACTGCTCAGGGAATGCCCACAAGACCAGCTCTTGACTGTCCGGCTGGCGGACCACGCCGCTACGGTTCAAAGCCTGGCTTGCCGTCTGACGGAAAGGGGAGCCTTATGGGACTAGCCTCCCGGCCCCTCCGTTCCCCTTTCAAACCCAGTAGGGACTTTTCAATAAAGGTGTTTTATACCTCTCTCTCTCTAGGTTAAAGCGCAGAGCAGCCGAGCACTACCAGCCAAATCAAAGCGCGACCTACCGCGCCGATGCTTCAGCCTTCTTCATTCTCAACAGCCAAGTGGAAGAAGCGGCGCCCGAGCACTCTTCAGCATTAGAACAGTAATAAATGTATAACATGTGGATGTAATGGATCAATGCACTTAGATTCAAACACCGAACCGACGACTCAGACCGCGGTTATTGTTGTGATTTTAAAGCAATAGTTTTCTTTAGCTATTTTGCGCACTTTCAATAGACGTCAGCTGATATCATGCAAGAAAAACTGGAGAGGGTAACATGGGTGAAGATGAGGAAATGAAAGAGCGGAGAGAGAAGTAGCAGGTGCGCAGGAAGAGGAGAGTAACTGGTGATGAAGTCGCGCATGCACGGCGAGCGCCCAATCTGCAACAGACACAGCAACAACCAACCGCTGCCGCTTGATGCCCAGAACACAATCAGAAGCGACGTGCAGACAGAGCTAAACATCTACAAAAGCGCTACGACCAAGCCGCAGATGTAGCCTACCTGGACACCGCGGAATACGCCCACCAGAAAGCCATGACGGTCGCCGTAGTCGCGGGTTCGCAGTACCGCCTCGCCGCGGCCGCATCAATACTCACCACTCAACCCGAGGAAGGAACGGCCATCGCATTGGCCTATGCCTTTACCAATGCGCACTACATCATTAGCGATTCAAAAACGGCCATTCGCAACCAGAGCACTGCACGGGCCGATTTTTTTTCAGCCCGGGCCCGGCCCGGGCCCGTTTTTACGTTGGGCTGCCCACCCTAGCCCGACCAAAAGTTTTATCGCGAGACCCGGGCCCGGCCCGAGCCCGGAAATAATCCACGTTACCCGCCCTGCCCGGCCCGCCACCCCTTTACCTAGGCCCTGCCCGACCCCGGCTCGAAAGCGGCCCTAACCCGGCCCGAGACCGAAAAAGATCACCGAGCGGCATTAAAAAAAATAAAGAGAATGAAAGGAATTTATTCTTAAGGCATAAATACATGTCATATGCAATTATGAACACCATTTGATCAGTCTGAACGTAAATACCAGCGCGCGAAGTAGTACGAATGACCCTGGCGAGCAGTATCGCCAGCAGTTTCCAACGGCGCGACCTTGATGCGGCAAAATCCACTTCTATCGCAGCGCCGCCACAGTATTTTTGCACGTCTGGCGCATCACTGCAAAGCATGCGCCGCCCGAGCCGCTCTTCCCACCCAACCGTATTCTAGTACACTAGCCGAAGCGCAGCCACGACCGGTCGTGAGGGCATGCAGCGCATGGATGGAGTAAATGAAGAAAGAAAGCTTCTCGTTCCTCCATGGTGCAGCGTAATGCGCTGCTGCAAGGCGGCCGGATATGAACATGCGTGCGATCATGGATGGACGCAGTGCCATATTTCACCCGCGTGACGAATGATCTTACCAGTCATCGTATTACCAATTCGCCTTTGAAGAATCAGGAAGTCGCAAACACGCTTGCACCGCGCTGATACATAATTTCATTGATTTACGTAAGGAATACAATGGCATCCTTTGGTTTGAGGCAACTTCGGTCTTTCTGGACTTTTATATTCTGTTCAAACAGCATAAAATACGACGGAAGAAGTAAAGGGAAGCTGCGCCGGGGCAACAGGTTTTTCAGAGTCTAGACGCGCGAGGATAACTCGCTGCACGTTACATGCACACCACCAGAAAGCCTGAGCCCGGCCCGGGCCCGCATCAAAATACCCGAGCCCGGCCCGGGCCCGGGTAAAGAAGCACATGCCGTGCCCGTGCCCGGCCCAAACCCGTGAAAAAAAATTACACCATCTTCCCGTAGGGAAACCCTGAGTAGTATGTGAAGCAGCCATGGGGTCGACTCAAGGTAGTTTTATGGGCTGTGTAAACTTGGACATGCAGCAGCACCAGCAACGCGCACAACTGTTGTCGACGCCATCGGCGCTTTGCCCGCGTTCGCAGCGAACGCGCGCGGCGTTGGTGACTGTTGCCGGTGCCCCTGGGGCGCCTACCGTCGCGTCTCTAACCTAAGCTGCTTCGCATTATCGCGCGCGGAGCCGCGGGTGTTGCCATTCGTAGCGGAATCCGGAGAGGAGAGGAGCGTCGGAGAGGAGGAATGACGAGAGGAGAGGAAATGAGACAATGAGAGGAGAGGAGGGGGAGGAGGATGCACATGAATGCCGAAACGAGAGGAGATGAGACAAGGAAAGGACAGGAGAGGAGGGGGAGGAGGATGCGCATGCACAGTAGGGGTGTGGACGCACGGCGGTTGGATGGATGGAGGGAGGTAGGGAGGGAGGGAGTGACATAACCCCGAGTATAAGATGCTTCGCATCTAAAACTGCCCTACCCGGTCCCGGCACGGCCCAAGGGCCGGGACGGGACCGGGCTTTTGGGTTAGCCCGAGCCCGTGCAGTGCTCTATTCGAAACTACACAAGAGGACTCATTGCACCCCAATCACAGAAAATACTCTCTGGCACTCCCGCCTCAAGGCAACGCCGTGCACAGATCATCTGGGCCCCTGGTCATTCGGGTGTGGCTGGAAACGAAGCCGCCCACGATGCCGCCCGAGCTCTCGCACACCAGGCGCATCATCCGTCTCCTGCGTCTTCCGATCCTGACGAACCCTCTGTTCTGCATCGCGGTCAGGCGCGCGACCGAATGGTCACATTCAGAGAAATCCTCCTCCACTACTGCAGAGAGCGGTTACGTTACCCATGAGCACACAAAATACTGAATAAATCACAATCCACCACTTGGCGACTACTTCAGAGGCGAACTTTCCCAAACACCGTGCTACACCACCGCATTTACCCCGATGCATACTCCCCACTCTGCAAAGCCTGCGAGGCCCGCGCTGACCTCGATCGCATCATCTGGGCATGCCCGAAAGCTACACCCACCAACATCCACCGCACTAACACAACACGCATCATAACTACCGCCGAGCAGTCGGAGACTTTGCTGCTCAGCTTGGACCCAGAAGAGCGGCTCTGGGCCGTCCGGATGGCCGAAGCCGCTGCCATAAAGCAAGGGCTAGGCGCCGCCTGAGATAGAGGAGGCCTGGGGGTTAGTCTCCCTACCCCCGCTGCCACCAGAGCCCACCATGGACACAAAAAGTTGTCGCAGTTTCACCTGAAAGGCGAAGCATCAATTGCGATAGCAAATTTGAAGAGAGCTATACGGAGTAATGATAGCAGTAGTAGTAAGTGGTTCATGTGGAAAGGGGAAATGTTGACGCTATCTTCTGCAGCCCTTGAGGGAGCACGGCTCAGCGCCAACGGGAAGGGGTAAGTGGGGGAGAAAGGAGGATAGGGTGGAGTCGCCATGGCTGGGCGAAGCAAAACCGGCTGGCTGTGGCGGCACGTATCAGGCCGGGATGGAAGGCCTTGGTGTGCCGCAGAGACTGCAGGGGGTGTTGTTCCGGACCTGTTAGGCCCGGGGTGGGATGGGAGGCCGCGAGGCCGTCCCGCTTGCAGAAATGATGTCTTAGAGGCGTGCGGAGAGCCCTGATGAGTCAAGGTACTCCACGACGCCTCGAAGTGCAGGAAGGTGGTGTCGGCCGGGGAAGAGGACGTCTTCCTCCTTGCCAGAGGGGAGGCCCTGGCGGCGGAACTCCTGCAGGAGTGGGCCCCGCTGCTCGAGGTACGCCGGGCAGGCCAGCAGGAGATGCTCGATGGTCTCCGGCTCCCCGCAGGAAGAGCAGGCCGGGGACGTCGCTCGTCCTAGTCGGTGGCTGCGTGCTGCCGTCCAGCTGCAGCCGATGCGGAGCCGGAGAAGGAGCGAGGTCTCCCTGCGAGCCAGGCCTCGCTGGGGGAGTGGACGTGGGGGGCATCCCAGTGCCACCCGTTTGTCTGGGTGGTGGGTCGCCAGGTGTCGCCGCAGCCTCAGTCCTGTGAAGTCACCCTCCGTCACGGCCCGACTGAGGGGCACAGTGATGTGGTGGGCGTCCTTCGCCAGGGTGTCGGCTGCCTCGTTGCCCGGGATCCCTACGTGGGCGGGGATCCAGTGCAGGGACACCGGGTGGCCTGCGTCCTGCAGCGCTGTCAGCCGGGTGGACAGCAGTGCGACTCCAAGACTGGCCCTTTCTGGCCTCTGCAGGCCGAGGAGGGCTGCCTTGGAGTCGCAGAGGATAGCCGCCGGTACCTCAGGGAGTTCCTCGGAGAGTAGGTCGACGGCCAGGTGGAGGCCTGCCACCTCCGCTGCAGTCGAGCTGGCGTGTCTGGGCAGTCGACACTGCCTGCTCTTCTGCAGGGCTGGTGCCGTGCAGGCCGCCGTGGCAGAGCCGGTGTCCGGTACCACCGATCCGTCGACGAACACCAGGAGGTGGTCTCCGAGGGTCTCCTCCAGGAGGCAGGCGGCCGTCTGCTGCAGGGCGCAGGTAGGCGAACGCCTCTTGGAAGTCCCGGGAAGCTCCGTGGCGATGGGGACTGGAGGCCTCTGTGGTGGGGGCAGCTGTACCGCATTCGCAGGAGGATTGCCCACCACCTCCTCGTAGAGGCGGCACAGCTGACCCATCCTTGAGGATGGCCGGGACTGGAGGCGATGCAGCAGGCCTCTGCCATCATGAGCGTGGTGGAGGCGGTCGACGTGCCTTAGCCCCTGCTGCAGGAAGAGGAGCGACAGGGGCCAATGCTCCAGCCTCCGCAAGGGTAGCGGCAATCTGGGAGCTCCGGGGGACGCCCAGGCAGAGTCGGATGGCCGCCCGGTGCTGCAGCTCCAACTTATGGAGGCGGCGTGGCGGCAGCGCCACCAGCGGGAGGGCGTACCGCAGGCGTGATGTGGCCGCCGCCTCGTAGAGCCGCAGGGCCCACTTGACCGAGCAGCCCTCTCCACGGGCAAGGAGCTGCGACACGGCCTTGCGGACCCTGATGGTCTGGGTCTGCATGGCCCCGACTGCCTGGTAGCCAGGTTAGCCGGTGGTCGATGCGCAGCCCAAGGTACGACACAGTCGTACTCCATGGGATGCGCACGCCTTCCAGCTGCAGCCGGGGAGCTGAGCGCCGTGCCGCTGCTCTCGGGTGGACGAGGAGGGCCACCGTCTTCCCCGTCGAAACCGAGAGTCCGATGCTTCCCAGGTAGGCGGCTTGTGGTGTCCAGGGCTCTCTGGAGGGCCAGGCGCACGTGGCGGCTTGACTGCGGCTGGTCCCCGCACCCACAGGGCGATTGTCATCCGCGTAGATGGAGCACTCCACCTTGTAGTGAGGGTCGGTCGGCAGTGCAGCAGGCAACCGGGCCAGGGCGAGGTTGAAGAGAAATGGGCTCACCACTGACCCTTGTGGTACGCCTGCTGCCACCGGACGGGGAGTGCTCCTTGCATGGCCCACGCGGACCCTGAGGGTGCCGGTCGTTCAGGAACGATGACAGGAACCGCCGCAGGTTGCCGCCTATGCCCAGGAGGTCCAGAGCCTGCTGGACGACAGCATGTGGGAGGCCATCGAACGCCCCCTTGACGTCGATGAGGAGGAGCATGACGATGTCTCCGCTGGCCCTGGCGTCCTCCAGGGTGGAGACGACGTCTGCAATGGAGTCCGCAGTGCACCTTCGGCGCCGGAAGCCTGTCTGCTGGTCCGCGAGGAACCCGCAGGCGCGGGCCACCCATTCTAGCCGTGCCAGAGCGATGGCCTCCATCACCTTGCAGGCAGCGGAGGTGAGGGAGACCGGTCGGTAGGAGGACAGCTCGTTGGCCGGCTTATTGCTCTTCAGAATGGGGGCCACGATGGCTGTGCGCCAGGCCTCCGGCACTTGTCCTGACCACCAGATGTTGTTGTAGCAGTCGAGCAGGCGTCGTTGCTCACTGGTGGCCAGGTTGCGGAGCATCTGGAGTGTCACTCCGTCTGCTCCTGGTGCACTGCGACGCTTGCCCCTCCTCAGGGCCGTCTGCAGCTCGTGGAGAGTCAGTGGGTCCTGGCAGATGGCCGCGATCTGGCTGGTCGCCCACTCCGGATGCAGCTCCAGCAGGCAGGTAGGCGGCTTGGCAGGGGAAGTCCGACCGGCAGGGTGGCAGCAGTCGAGGGCGGCCGGGGGGGGGCGAAGTGGTCCGCTAGCAACTCCGCCAGGGCCGCCTCGCTGATGCCCAGCGAGATAGCCACCGCGAGGACGGGGTAGCAGTTGACCTTCCTGCCGGTCAGGAACTTTAGGAGGCGCCAGGCCAGGGGGCCCTTGGAGCGGTTCTCGATGGTGGCGCAAAGGCTCCCCCAGCTCTGGTTCCTTCTGCGCCTGGCCTGTCGTCTGCAGCGGGCATCCGCTCTCCGGTATTCTGTCCAGTGCTCTGCATTGCCCGTCCGGATTGCTCGGCGCTCCAGGCGTCGCCTGGACGCACGGAGATTGAGCAGGAGCAGATCCGGGGCAGGGGTATCGTGGTAGAGCGGAGCACTGGACTGTGGCTGCCTGGGCGCACTCCATGATGGCACTCAGGAGGTCACAGCCATCCTCCAACTCACTGCAGCGCTTCCTGAACAGGGACCAGTCTGTGACGTGGTATGTTCGTGACCTCGGCCTTTCCCACACCCAGGGGTGATCAAGATGGGGAAGTGATCAGAGCCCCAAGTGTCGGGAGTGTACCAGTCATAGGAGCGCTGTTCGGTGCTAAGGGAGAGGTCGATGGCTGTGCTCAACCCCACGGCGGACTTACGTGGGTCCGCCTTGTTGAGTACCACCAGGCCTGCTCGGCTGATGGCGTTGCCGAGGTCCCTGCCTCGGCGGGTGCACTGCGGCTGCCCAGTCGGTGGGTGGGCGTTGAA
>NW_023605639.1:0-22884 GCF_013339745.2 Dermacentor silvarum
AGGCTCATTGCACTACAACAGGCAGAAGTGTGGGAAAAGAAATCACGTCCGGACTGCAAATAAAATACACCCAGTGCAATTTGACACGAATAAATTCAGAACACGACGTGTGGAAGATTACTTTGCTTGAAAGATTTGGGCTTTTCTGTTTTTTGAATTCTGTCCTTTCCCAATGCGTAGAAGATCGTTCCTTTGCTTGCTCAAGTTGTTAAGCATTATGTTTGCTGCACAGTTTGCAACCAATGTGACAAGGAGCTCGTAGGTGTGCCCATTTTCACATGCATCTATGTCCTCAAGCTTTGGCAGAGAGTCCAGTGTCAGTTGCCGAACAACATTCCTTTGGTTCGGCCCATGGAGAAACTGTGTGGAGGTACTTTGTGCCGTAAGCTTTGTAACGACAACCTCCGTGTGCATGACTATTGTGATCACAAGGGCAGAGGGAAATTTGAGGCCACCTCGGTCCAGTTGTGTGATTAAGGAATGGATGTCCTCTTCCGTTTTGGTCTCATTTCCAGTAACGACCAAGTGCCCTCGGCAGCTTTCGCACTTGAGAACTTTCATTGCAGCATGTGCACAATACCCGCCAACATAACCAATAACTGGCATTTGTGCTCTGAGCTCATCAAGGTCAGCCTCGCTAACATGAACATTAAAAGATGTTGCCGCATCTCTGACACTGTTTATCTCTTCTATGCCTCTGAGGTCATCACTGCTCATGTTTGGAAGAACATTTGAAGGCGAATCCTGCCCTCTGTTTCACAAAGCTGCCGAACAGATATGTGGTACGGCCCACCAGCCATCTGCCTGTACTGTCCGAAACGACTCTCGAGGGAATCCGTCTGGACTTTCCCTAGTAGGATGTACTTGAAGTGAAGCTCATTAATGCAGTACTTTGCCAATTCCAAAAAGGATTGAGCAGAGAGCCTCAGGGCACTCAGTGTCTCCTGGGTAAGTACCCCGGTATCGTGCATATAAAATTCCCACGCGTCGAGCCATGTAATAAAAGCACTCAGAAAAGCTACTTTTGGGTCACCTGTATGGTGTGACATGGGCTCTTTGGTGTGACATGGTCACCTGTATGGTGTGACATGACCAAGCCTTTACTTGGTGTCTTTACATTGACAATACTCCACCAGCGAATAATTACTTTCATGAAATCAGCTGTTGCTGCCGCATGTTGAAATTCAGCTTTACCACTGCGAGCTGACAGGGCTTCGGCTACGTGCGGATTAAAAACCTGCAGTACCAGTTTGACGTTTTGTCGTTCCAAGTTGCTCGGATTAAGAGCTTTTGATGTCAAGCCATACCCAGACTTTAGCAGCAGCGATGACTCCTCTTTATGTAAATCTCTCAAATGCTTAAATGAGGCAGTCATTTTGCATTCAGGACGAACATCATTGTTCGAAAGGTCAAAGCGTGGGTAGAAAAAGCAAGTCCCAGCATTTCTCTGGTTGAGCCAGTTATTCCTTATGCATTTGAAGAGATGCACAGCATCTACCACGTAAAATAATGGTCGAGCTGGGTCTGCCGGATGTGGATAAACAGGGCTAAGCTTTGGCTTTGGCAGAAACATCTTCATTGCCTTCCGGTTTAGTGAGTTATTGTCACAGACAACGGCTATGACCCTGTATCCAATCTCTTCTAATCTCAAGATCACCTTCTTCAGCATGGCATGAAGGTCATCACCCTGTAAGGTTTTTACTGGAAGAATGTGTGCCACCTCCTTGAATGCGCTCAGCAGACTTTGTATCATAAATACGTGCACTGATGTGGCC
Organism: Dermacentor silvarum; assembly: GCF_013339745.2. Taxonomy (NCBI): domain Eukaryota; kingdom Metazoa; phylum Arthropoda; class Arachnida; order Ixodida; family Ixodidae; genus Dermacentor; species Dermacentor silvarum. The sequence continues at coordinate 1,776 of NW_023605639.1, forward strand.
GCTTCGTTGGAATTGACTGCTGCACCACATATGTTCCCACCCTTGTAATCAAAACAAGGCTTGATATGAATTTCGTCAAGCATCAGCGTCACAGTGTGTTCATGTGGCTGCAGATGTTTGAATCTCTCGGAAACATACTGAAGGAAAGTGGCATCACAAGAATCAATTTCTGGGCGCACTTGAACAGATGTGCATACATTTCTAATAGTACTTGGATGGGGCATGGTTAATGTACTTGTTCTTCTCAGAAACTTGTAGGCATGAAGTGATATTGTGTGCAAGATGCATGCTAACACCATTACCTGTGCGCTGTACTGAATACGTCCTGCAGAAAGCAGTAGTAGCTGTTCCTTCATAAAGTTTACCACCCCTTTCTTGTCTTCATTAATGCTACCTTCCAATTTGTCTAGAAGGGAATGTATTGCAAGAGACAGGTGGCGAGAACTGCAGCGCCCCTCAGACAGCATGCACAGGTTGTTCAAAATTTCCAACAAGGAACTTACTTTTTGAACTGAGTCCGGTACAACAGTGCTACCAAGGTTCTTAATTTGAGATCCTTGATAGCAGGCAAAGACTTTAAGGTTTTCAAACACGGTCAATGACGCATTCAACCAAGGTTCACGATAGTCGGCAATGTTCAAAAACATCGAGCACTCTTCTTTATGAATCACAGTCCACTTCGCCGACACTGATACCACTTGCAGGCGAGCCTTTAGTTCTTCGAGGGACGAAAAACGGTCTCTCTCCTGCTCCACTTCATATGACGCCAGTGATTCTTCGACAGCACGAGCGAGTTGGGAAGCTTCTTGTCGGCTCCTCTTGGCATCAGGTGTTTCTCTCGTGCTGTTGTGTGGTACTGAAAGGTAGGATGGACAGCCGGGAAATACTGTTGGCACAGATCCAGGACGCAACCGCGGTACTGGCAATCCGACTTCAATAACTTTTCCTGTCCTTGGATCCGTGTACGATGTCGTCCTCTCGATGCATGAAGCGTCAAAATGATCCGCGCACACCTGCACAAACGAACAAACGTTTCGTGAACGTCCGAGAAGCCACTTGTTAAAATAACTTGTAGATGTAGTGCAAGTACATGTAGAAGCAATATGAAAGGAAACACGGGAGCGTGCGTCCACCGCGCTTCACGAAGCGCTGCCACCGACAACTGGCAAGAATGCACGGCACCAGGCGGATGTGCGGAAAGAGCAGCCGGCCGCGATGGCTTGCTGCGAACGTGCTTTTATCGCAGATTCTCATCGGCTCTTGGCGGCAGCGCTTCGCGAGGCGCGGCGGCCACACACTCCGGTGTTTTTTTTTTTTCTTTTTTTCATATAGCTTCTACCTGTACAAGCAACGAGGAGCTGACAACAGGAGAATCACAAATGCTTACCTTAGTGCACGAAGTGGGAACAAAATCCTTCTTAGGAATGGCGCGTAACCACTTCTTGAGAGTGTCGCAGTCTTTAGGGAAAGAAAACACTTGTATCTTCTTTCCCGTCTTGTAGTTGCCGGTGCACCCCGGTACACAACACTTATTTGGCATTGTGGTATCACTTGAACATCACACACGAAAACAAAATTGCCGCAAAACAACAACGGGAAACGACAAATGTGACAGCGCCGTGCCACCAAACCGGCCCGCGCTGCGCGGAAAACGTGAAAGACGGTGGCAGATTCATGACGCTGCCGATGCGGCTTCAGCAAGTGTCGGCCGGCCGGAACTGACGTCATATTGCAGGGCGCAGGCTTGAAAAGCTTTCTAGGAGGGGTTGGTCTAGCGCGGCGCTGACGATGGCATAAGACACATCGGCACTTATGAAAAACATAGCAAGAAGAAGAAGAAGCAGTGACTAGCGCGCGCTATTTTAAAACCGTCCGTTCTTGTTACTGCCTCTGCCGACAAGTGCGTTTCGTTTGTCCCTCGAGCTTTCAACGTCGTGACAATATGCCATCGATATCGTATCCTCTGAAAAATGGCTGGTGCAGACATGGTCGTTAGGCGTTAGAGTTCGGTCTGCCCTCAGATTTGCATGACGCCACTGCTCTAGACGACCGCTGTCGGATGGCGCTTTGAATAAAGGCACACGCCCCGCACAAGTCAGGTATCCAGAATTGCAGTTCCGAACGAAGCACTTTCTAGCCATTTCAAACGCCCCTCAGAAGGCCGCTGCCACCTTCGTCGAGGGCCCGTGGCGACAATACCCAAGCACAAGCTCATGAAACGAAATCGTGCCTTCAAAACAGCGCAACCGCACATGCAAGCAGGAAGACGAAGCAGCGGCAGCACGCGCCTTGCCGCCGAGGCTGGGACCGCATACCGCAGCGCCCTCTACGACGGCGCCGAACCAGCTGCAAACAAGCCGAACATAATCTGGACGCGAGCGAGCGGCGCTTTCGCTCGCGTTGGGGGGAGAGTGTCAGCACCTCTCCTTATTCTTACACCGTGGTCAAAATTAATCCGGCGCCCCCACTACCGTGTGCTTCACAATGAAATCGTGGTTTTAGCACACGCCACCCCCACCCTATTAAAAAAAAAAGCGCCATCCGCGCGTGCGAGCGGGGGCGGCGAACGTGGGCGGAGCCTACACGACGTCGCTATAAGGCCTAAAATATATCGACGGTGCCTACCCTGTTTACAAACATGGTGTAGGTCTATAGCCATGGAGAAGTAGAGCGAAATTGCTGCTCAGCGGCTCAGAAGAGCGCAGAAGCTTATCTCAACGGATCCCGAAGTAGTTTCCTGGCAATTAGCGGTTAAGCGTAGGAAGAACGAACAGAAGAAGGCTAAACGTACTGCGGGAGCAAAGGGAGGAACGTCTAGCAAAGCAGCGTCGCCAGGTGGCTGAGCGACGTGCCCGACTATCTGAGCAGCAGCAGTGAACTGTGTGTGGTGGCTGGTGACTTCAAACGTGCTCCGGACTCTCTTGGTGTTCCTTTGAAGGACGCATTTAACCTTGACTTAGCCAGTGTTCGAACTGTACAGACGACACAATGGGGAACCACCATTGATCCCGTGTATCTCAGACAGACAATCAATTCAAAATACTGCGTAGGGGCCATAGAGACGCCAGCGTGTTACTACACTGACCACCGAGCCGTCTTTATGGCAATAGAGAAGCAACCAGACGTTGAGCAAAAAAATAAATACATATACATGTGTCACATAATGCGTACACCGTGTGTGTGTCATTGAAGCAGCAGTAAGCATGATAATCAAGCTAATCCTAGACAACCAGGAAAACTAAGAATAACCGGCTGAACCTTCGCTCACGCTACGTATATCCTGGCATAGCCGAGCTAAGCCATTGTTAATTTTCCGTTTCGCCTAGCCATATAGAGTGTTTCAGTGTTTACCAACAAACCTCGCTTGCCGCTGATTGGTTGCCCATCGGAACTTCCGGCAGGAGAGCTAGAAGCACTTCCGGCTGTGTTGTTTGAAGGGATGCACGACGTGAGGCTGGTGTGTCGATGTTTGCACTGCTTGGTGGAATCTGTGATGAGCTGATTCTACATCGTGAATATTGTCGAGATGACGAGCGACTACTTTAAGGCGCTTAGCACCGAATCAAAAGATCGGCATCGCCAAAAGCTGATGCTTAGAGTCGGAGAGCTGCCCGATCCGCTGGACGATGATGTCGTGCGATTTTCGTTTTCGTCGGGCTCCAAACACCTTCCCTCAGTTACAAACCCGGAGGAACAAGCGGATCATATTAGTGAGGACATGCAATGAACGCAGACTGTTGTCTTCAAGGCAGGTAATAGGACTGCCGAAAAACTAGAAAAAGTTTAATGGCACTTTTTTCTTCTTTCTGGGGTTTTACATGCCAAAACCAGTTCTGATCATGAGGCTCGCCGTAGTGGAGGGTTCTGGATTAATTTTGACCACCTGGGGTTCTTTAACGTGCCCTACAACACAAGCACACGGGCGTTTTTGCATTTCGCAATGGCACTTTTATTGCTTCAAGGTGGAGAATGAAGTGGTAAGCTGTGCATGTGTACACGCACATGTTTTCTGCGTATGCCTTGTTTCTGCTTTTCAATATGCATTCACAAATAACTGTACATTCTCAAAAGTCATTTGGTGCAAGAAGCCTAGGTCGACTGAAATGGGACTAAATTAAATGCTCACAAATTTACCACACTCCTAACAAAATGAAACCTGTAGTGTTGGGCACGAGATTGCAATCCATAATTGGCCTTCGTTAATTCGTAAATGCTTTTAGAATGTGGCCGAAACTTCCTACATGCATGCACGGAAATCGCTAGCTTTTCTGCGATTCTGCTCTGCGATACCGATACGAATGCTCACATGCCGCCGCGATGGCTCAGCGGTTACGGTGCCCGGTTGCTGACCCAAAAGACGCCGCTTGGGCCCCGGCCATCGCATTTCGATCGAGGCGAAATGCTAGAGGTCCGCGTACTGTGCGATGTCAGTGCACGTTAAAGAAACACAGGTGGTCGAAATTATCCGGCGCCCTCCACTGCGGCGTCCGTCATAGCCGGAGTCGCTTTAGGACGTTAAACATGATAAACCATAGCCTCCTATATAGAACCCAGGCAGCACAACCAGGCTGGCCCCAGCACGCCAATATCACGGCAAACATCGGCACAAATATAGGCCCGAAACCGGCAGCGCTACCCGCGTCAAGAATGGCCCAGCGTGGCCATGCCACTAAAGGGCCTATTTCGGCCATCGTGTGGCAGCGCCAATACAGGCAGATAGCCGGCTCTGCCGTTCATTGCCATTCTAGTGTCCCACCTTGCCTACTGGCACCGCCGGTATTGGTCAATAGCCGGCTCTGCCGCTCTTAGTTAATTTATTGTCCCGCATTACCCACTGGCATGGCCATATTGGCAGATTGTGATGTATGTGGGCGATGCCGTTATTTCCTACGATTTTAAATTACGCAAATATTGCACGGTAGCTCGATGCAACATGCCATAATCTACTATAAAATCACCAAATAATATACACAATTTATTTATTGGTCTTAAAATAGGTTGATACAGATTGTCGCTCGTATCCTCAATCCTGTGGGCCACCTACGAAAGCTTTATGACGCTACGGGGGGGGGGGGGGGGGGTGGAGCCGCTTCGGCGTAACGCCGCCTTCTGCAATAGTCGACGGCGCCTGGCAGCCACATTCTTATGAAGTCTTGCGCTTGGTTGATGTCGATGTCTGCGTCTCTCAGGCACCATCTGCATACAATACATATACTTTTATTATCACAACACTGTCAGCAGTGCATAATATAAGCAAAAGGTACAAAACTGAGAAATTAAATGCGTATCACCTGTTCCCACTCTGCATAGCCGCGTGTTAAACAGTCTCTCGCTTTTATTTCCATGCATGCTGTACGGCAGTGGAACCGTGATGGCGTTCAATATATTGAAGGCAATCTCCCACAGATATGATTTCTCCATTCAAACAAATTATTGAAGCTGAAAAAAACAAGCAGAAATATGAAAAAATTAGGTAGGAAATGCCGCTGCATCTAAATATGCAATTTTTGTTCTAACTAGGCAATTGTGATGAATTATGCCTTCATCACAAGACTTCTCGTAAGTGCTTGTGGGTAGCTGTACTTAGCCTTTGGCAATGCGTAAGCTTTTAGAACAGAGGTAGCAAAGAAAGGGTGCTTTGTTTCATGACAAACACCTAAGCAAGCTACAATATAACAGATTATAATTTTGCAGGAAGTTCTGAACACAAGTCAGCTCGCAGACTGTACTTTCTGCGCAAGGGATTACGACAATCCAACTTTGGTCTTTTTGAGTGTACCAGCCGAAATGTGCCGTGCTGCGTGTTTCCAAACAGACAGTGCGTTTCAGCTGACGCTGAAGCGGTGCAGCACCGTGTACGTACACAGTAAAAAGTGGCCGTACATTATCTCTGTAAAAAAAAAGAAAATACACGTATTAGGCAATGCACTTAGTTGAAACACTACACTTGAGAATAAAAAGAAGACAATTGTACTTACCTTGCGATAATTGAGTTTATTTCGCAGTAAATACAGTTTTCCAACGTTTGGCTAGTTCATGTTTCACCCAATAGCAATGTGGAACCAAGCTTGTAGTGGCGAAGGTCAAGCCGCTGGTACTGAACACGTTGCTGGACAAGTTGATGCATGCTTCGCAAGCAAAAGATGGTGAAAGAAATATGGGCTACGACAGCTCACAGGCAGAAGCAGATTGTGTACGGGTCCCTCGTCCTCCGAGAGTCACCACGTTTCTTTGAAAGCGGGCGAGGTCCGCGCAGGGAGCAACATATTTGACAATTATTCACGCTTCTTTGTGCGCCCATCCGGTTCTGATTAGCAACGCAGGCTCGGCTGTGCGCATTATAGACCGTGCATACCTTCGACACTGCAAAGCGAGGGAACGCAGGGAAAACGTGGTGAGAGTGAAACGCATTCTTGGTGTTTTGACGTCACTTCGCCTGATAGTAGTGAAGAACGACACGCGCACGTGTTTTTATTCTTTTATTTATTTATTTATTTTTATTTTTCCAAAAGCTGCTGCGGCTGAAGGAGCAGTAGCACTTGTGCTGATTTTATTATATATTATAGCTGAAATATAAAACATGACAAATGGACCTGTAAAACAACTCAAAATGATCAATGAATGTGTTCATTGTTATTTTTTGGCACTGCTTATCCCAGGAGAACGGTAGAGCAAGACAACGTGTGCGCAAAGGGGTAGTCCGGCGCACAGCATCACTTGCTAACATGCCCCCATGGATTTCTTGCTTCTAGTTAAATAATACAACCTCCCCCTTCGAAAAAAAAATGAATAGACACATAGGAGAGGCAGCCGTATCTAAGAAACATCGCGACAATACATTACGCGGCGCATAACATATAAGTGAAGCCCAAAAAGCGAGTACAAGGATCTCGTTCAAGTTCGACATATTTACTTAATTATGTTAGTATAGTATCAAAGCCCGAAGGCTTTACATAAAAAAGCGGGTAGTTCTTTTTTCTTTTCATAAACAAGAAAGCTTCAAACGTGGCCGCTGCAAGAAGAAACGTAGGTGAGAGGTTCAAAAATATGTCCTTTAAGCAGCGGGAGTAATAAGATAAATAGTAATAAACAAACACAAGCGAGATCGCATACGGCGACAAGGTAAACCAAGCGATGATTTTGTAGAAGACGCACTGGCTACACGTGAGTAATTGTATGTAACAAAACAAGGACGGCAAGGTTTTGGGCACTTTCGAGAGTTGCGAGACAGAACTGGTGTACTCGAAGATCTGAGACCCCACCATAGATTTATAAAATAAAAGCTTCCCATGAAGAAAATTTTGGAGCAAGAAACCAAACATGTGGTTGGCATTCGTAAATTGAAAACTCAATATACATATTCCAAAAATGTTGTGTGTGATGTGTATACCGAGATATTTATCTACCAGAGGAAGAAGTTACCAGAGGTGTGTCGTTGAGGGTGCAAGTGGGAGCCTGAATTTAATAAGGAATAAGGAAGCTTATGTATGCCTCCTTGCAAAGTCAAAACAACGATAGATTTATTTATTAGCTCATATAAGATGCAAATGTCCGCAAAAAATTTATTCAAATCTGTGTTGCTCTCACAAAAAGAGTTCACCTACTTGAAAAATGTATATATATTTTTTAGTAGTTTTTTTTCTTTATGCTAGTTCCACTTTTTAATCAGAAATTAATTTTATTCAGTAGCGTTCTTCTTTTTTTCCATTCTATATTCCTGTACTTAGCCTCGTTCTTCGTTCTCAGTCCTAGGTCGGTAACTTCAACTCTTTCAGCCATCCGTCAAGGTTCGGAATGGCGCGGCGGGCCACGAACATTCCTGTTCTTTTTTATTTTTCTTTATTTTCTGTTGCCTTCCAACGGAGAGCGCCTTGTGTAGTCGTCTTGGTCGTCTGACCAAACCTTTTCTCTTCACTCCCCCCCTCCCACCCCCGTATATCTCTTGTGGCGTTGTCTCGGTTCTCCGCCTTCCCCTTTCTTTTCAGTGTAGATATATTTGGCGTCGTGCAAAAAAAAAAAGTCGCAGTTTCACCTGAAAGGCGAAGCATCAATTGCGATAGCAAATTTGTAGAGAGCTATACGGAGTAATGATATTAGCTTTATCAGCTGTATAAACTTGGACATGCAGCAGCACCGGCAACACGCAGAACTATTGTCGACGCCGTCGGCGTTCTGCCCGCGTTCGCTCAAAATGCGTGCGGCGTTGGTGACTGTTGCCGGAGCCTCTGATATAAATAGGCACTTGGTGCTGCAGCTAAACGTCGCTTCTCTTCCCTCCCCCTCCCCCTCACGGCCTTTCGTGCGTCCGAAGAAGGCGCGTTTGCTCTACATATATGGTGATTGTAAAGGAGGAAAGAGACGCTTACTTCTGCAGCCCTTAAGCGAGCACGACGCAGAACGCGCGTTTGTTCTCCGCCGTGCGTTCACTCCCCGTTAAAGCGCGCGCCCCTCGCGCCCTTTCACTCGCACATACAGCGTTCGGCGCGCGGCGACGATTTCATCTCCATTGACGTCATACGGAACCTCACGGCGACGGCGACGGCGACGCCGACGGCAGAAATCTCCTTTTGAGTGTCCATATAATTGCTATCGCAATAATAAGCGTTTCATTGTAAGTTAGCGTTGGGCTTGTCTCACATTCTTGTCTCTTCTATTGGCTGTTTTTTGTTTTAGAAATATGCACCAATAGCCCAGCAGAAACCTCTTTTTCAACATGGCGCAATTTCTTTTTTCCCCCGGTTCTTTCTGCGGGGAGAAATTTACGCCTACTGTGCCAGTTGGTCTGAAAAAAATCATCTGGCATCAAAAAAAAAAAAAAAAAAAACACGCACGACAGAGTTTTCCGGGAAAGGCACCTAAGATTATAATGAAGCTGGCCACAGGAGACACTACTGCACAATTCGATATGCTCTCTATGCAGAAAAATAATATAGCGAGCAGTCATCTAAAATGCCTTGTATTTTACTGACAATAAAATTTACAGCCGCTACAGAAAATGGGCCAGCGACGGCATTACTGGCAAGCGGTACAGATGATTGCACCATAAAGTTATGCAGTACTTTGCAATTCACTACCCGCAACACTACTTAAACGACGCACATGTAAGCGCACATGCTTTTTAATTATATACCCCCTTGAATTTGTTATTGCGCCTATCGAGGATGCACACGGCATGCGCGCATTGACGCATTATAATGGAGTGCCCTTGTGCCACTTGTTAACAATGTCTGATCGAATGATTCAACACAATAAATATAATTACGCGAAAGTTAACAGCCTTTGTAATAAAACGAAAAAAAATATGCAGAACTTACATAATAATTTAGTAAGAAACAAAAAAAAAATACCAGAGTGATCTCGTTGCTGTTGGCGTGCGTGGTGAAAAATTCTAATAAAAATTGCATGCTGTAAACATATATAATCGGGAATGGCCAGCGAATGCTGCGTGAAAAGTAATATTGAAATGCCGTTCTGTTTGACAGGCCGATATTTACGGGTCTATCAGAACTGCTAAACAATGTGGCTATGCCTATAGCTTTGAACGGACGTTCTTAACCAATGTTTAGAGATGTACAGCCAATGACGGCATTCTTACGGCAAAGCAGGCCCGGGATAGCCAGTTGCGACGCCCGGCCTAGCCATTAACGGGCATTCACCGGCAAAGCAGGGCCATCGCTGGATGTCTGTTACAGTGGCTTTGCCAGCACTGGCATTACGGAGGCAACGGCGGGCCTTCGCGGCCCAGCCAGTGCCGGCTGAAAACCATCATCGGCCCTAGTTGGCCCCATGTGAGGTGCTGCCTGGGAAAGTATATAGGAGGCTATGGATAAACCAACGCGCACATGTGCCTAGGTAGTAAAGCTGCAGAAGTGCACTTGTGCCCCAGATACGAAAAACATTAAAATAAAACGGCGGCAGCATGGCACCCGCTAAACAATAATTTAAACTCATGTTCGTAGCATGGCGATCCACGCCGAAGCAAGAAACTGGACGAGCGGGCAAACTCGGGCGAGAGTCGAGCTGCTCTCGCGTGAGTTACACGACATACGGCCCGAACAATCGCGCAGTAGCACTTTTATTATTCAGCATTATAGCAGTCCGGCTACTCCACGTAGTAACGTACCTTGGATGAAGTGAGCAGAGCAAATCTGGGAGCTCTTGGTAGGCTCCCAGATTTGAAAAACACCGTTGACGAGTAAACGTAATGAAAACAGTCGATGCTCCAAGAGCTACTCGCCGTCACGCAACACACTGAATGCCACAAGTCGCACTTATATCGATATACCGGAAAAATAACACAGAATATGTGCAGGACGAGCGCGCGAGTGAACAAATACCAGCAAAAACGAGCAAAAGGAGCGGCTACCGGAAGTTTCCTAAGGGCGCCGGGTGTCGGCGCACAGCGTTGCCACAGCGCGGTGGCGCTGGATGAAACCGTGTATACAGATTTCGCTGTAATAGCATCGCGCGTAGTGGCTCTGTCAGTCGGTGTGGTGACCAGTGCGATGCCTCAATATATCACGAAATGCAAACATGTCTACAGCTGCGCTCAAATTTCGCATTTGGGAGTATTGCAATCATCGGTTATTTTTAGGCATCATTTTAGGCACGGAAGTAACTTTTATTCCACACCTAAAATACCTTAAAACGAATCCCCAAAAAGCATAACGATTATTAAAATTCATTCACATACAACGTGGGGTAGGGACAGGAAGTGCATCATGAACATTTACAAAAGCCTCATATGAACACGCTTAGATTACGGGGCCATAGTGCATCAATCGGCTACTCATAGCGCCTTGAAGATGCTGGATCCTGTACATCACCTGGCGGCCGGTGCCTTCAGGACCAGTCCTGTAGAGAGTCTCTACGTTGAAGTTAACCAGTGGTTGCTTCATCTTCAGAGGTCGTACTCTAGTTTCACGTACTTTCTTAAAGTGAGCGCAAATCGCGACCATCCCTCTTATGTAACCATCAACGATGTGACATGTGCAACGCTGCGTAATAATCGACCAGTAGCCAGAGAACCATTCTCGCTGCACGTAAGAAACATTAGTGAGGAAATGGGAGTTCCAATTAATGAGCATTACCTGATGGCTCCTGCGAAGCCATTGCCGCCGTTGAAGTCGTTCGTAGAGGTGACAAAACACGCTCCAGAGGCACATACTCGAATGCGTTTCCTAGAACTTCAGTCAAAGTATTCTTGCATAGAGTTTTTACACTGACGCTTGCAATTCACATGCCGGCGTGTTTTATGAAGCAATCGGTGTATCCTTCTCGGAATGGCCCGCAGGGGCGTCTGCTAAGCAGACGTTTGGTGTGTTGCGACACCACGGACCCGTGCACATGAGGGCTGGCCCCTCCTGCGTTTAACCGTACGCGGCTTAGCTGTGTCCGGGGAAAAGGGCATCCTGGATGGATGGATGGATGGATGGAAAAACTTTATTATTTATCGAGGGAGGGGAAAAAGGGAATAAGGGAAGTGGTTGGGTGAAAGGGAGCTGGTGGGTGGTTCCTTAGTCCAGGACACCATTGATCCTTGCTACCCTCTGCGCCTGGTCCAAGAGGCCCCTTTGGGCCTCCAGCTCCGGCTGGGCGAGGATGATATCCCATGGCTCCCTACTGTAGGTAAGTACGACGTATATGACGCGGGTTTGCTTCCTGTGGTCTATTCGTGCATTCCCACGTCACATGTGATAGCGACGGCCATGCACCACACCATGGACAAGCGCCGGCATGCAGTGTGGGGTTCATGTGGTGTGCCCTTCCTAAGTGGGGACAGGTGTGTGTTTGTATTCTTCGGTATGCGCGGGCTTCTGTACCCCCTGGGGAGTTGCCGATGCGGGGGGGGGGGGGGGGGCAAGGCGCTCTCTTGTGCGACGTTGGTGCTCGAGGATTTCTCGGGCTGTAATTGGGCTATCTTGGCAAGGGCTGTGGTTCCCTGCTCGGTTTGTGAGTTCTCGAGCTAGGGAGTGTGCCCTCTCATTGCCTGGGATGCCCTCGTGTGCTGGACACCATATGATTGCATGTTGTTCTTGGGGTGCGTCGCCTATGATTCTTAGCGCGGTTCGTGGCAATCTGCCTTGCATGTACATTCTGCGTGCTGCTTGAGAGTCGGAGATAACCAGTGTCGAGTGCCCGGCGCTGTCGCTGTGTTTGATTGCCATCGCGATTGCTGAGGCTTCGGCAGTGGCTGTGCAAGTTGTTTTTATTGAGGCCGTTATATCGGCTCTTTTTCGCTGTGTGTTGCGAACTGCTACTATGACGTGTCCTCTGGTGGTCTGAGCGGCGTCTGTGTATTGCAGTTCCAAAGCTTTTAAAAAGTTGCTTGGCTCGGGCTTGTCTTCTGCCTTTGTGGTATTCGGGATTCATGTTCTTTGGTACCGGTGTGGCTTGTATTTGCTTCCTGATGTGGCTTGGGATCCGGTAGATTCGGTCACTGCAATATTGCAGTCTCACCGGGTATCTTAGTTCAGTCAGTAGTTGTCCTGCTTCTGTGAGACATAGGTGCTCCATCTGATTTATCAGAACTGCTGCCTCGAGCTCTTCAAAGGTGTTGTAAACTCCTGTGTCGCGGAACGCCGCAAGCGCTCGCTCTGATCGGACGTATTTTCCGTAGCTCCCGATTTTCGCCCCGTTTGTTGGTGTTTTCCCTGCCACTGGAACGCTGTGTTTGTGGACCGCTTTGGCGGTCATAATCACTACTGGCGCCTATTTACAAAGCCCGTCGGCATCTACTCCCTCCTGCTGCGGCATCCAGCCCGAGTTCTAGTGCGGCCTTGCGCGTGCCAGTGCCCCCGCGGCACTCGCCGCCTCGGCACCGAGCATCGAAGCTGTCGTCCGCTGTGTCAAAGGTCCGGAACGTTACCGATGCAACTGCCATTCTTGCCAGGAGCATCTTGGGGACGATTGCAAAGTGCGAAGAAAGTAACCTGAGGATGGATACCACCAGCACGGAGCACAGCAGCCCTGCAGTCACGGCGCACACTTCGGCCAAAAGAATGACGGAACGTATAGTAGCCTTCCAGCGGATGTAAATGCAGCTCCTGCGGCGCCAAAAAGATTTCGCTCATCGCAAGGCCTACCCCCTCCACCGACACATACGCCTCCGGTGTAACCAACGTCATCGTGGTACAAAGTGGTTATCAAGCCTCGTGCGAGATACGACATGTCCACTCTGGTCAACCGTACCATTCAAGCGGCTCTGGATGCCTGCCTCGAGAAGTCCAGATTTCAAGGTTTCGTCCTACACAAACCTAGCAATACCGTCTCAGTATGGGTGCCTGCTATGGGACTAGTTTGTAAGCTCCAAGAACTGCAACAGATCCAAGTCTCAGAAGAATGTGTCCTTCCAGTCCAGGCGTACCTCGCCAGTGGTACTGATTTAAGGCGCTATGTGGTGAATGGTGTTGACCATGACGAAGAACCTGAAAAGCTCCTGCAGGAACTATCATGTCCTACGCACGGGGTCGTCGCTGCTCGCTACCTAGCTAGCGGTCGTACGTGCCTAATCACGCTTCAGGGTCCTAATTCCCCACCTGAACGTATCCTGTACTACGGCTGCGTATTGCGCCCGCGCCCATTCAACCCCTCCGTTGTGTACTGCTACTCCTGCTTTAAACAGGGACACATGAAGTCATGGTGCCCCTTTCCACCTAAGGACGAGAACATGGAGCCTGACCCATCAGCATCCTTTCAATGCGGCCTATGCCAAACAAATGATCATGACATCACTTCCCCGACATTTCCTACGAAGTTGAAAGCTACTAAGAAAGCTCGACAACGCCGCTCTCGGCAGCAACCAAGCACCTCTCAAGGCTCATCGATGAAACAAGTCCCTGTGTACAACCGTTACGCCGTTCTAGCATCGCTGGAAGAAGACGCTAGCCAGGTGACAACAGCAAGTACAGCGACAACTGATGCGGCCAAACCTACATATAGCGCAGCCGTTAGGGCGTCCATTTCGCGACCACAACGGCAACGGGCGTCACAATCGATAGAAGAGACGCCGTCTCCCTTGGCGAATGAAGAATTACAGATAGACGCTCGCCTCGCCACTCTCGAAATGGAAATCCAGCGTCTCAAGGAACGCCGTACTCTGCTCCAGCGTCGTCATGACGGAGCGCGGGAATCACAATCGACGTCGACGTCCATTCCTGCTCATGTGGTTAACCCAGCATCTATGTCACAGTCTATTTCACCCCAAGAACTCTTGCGCTTCGTTGCGCAGCAGCTCCAGCATCTCACCTCGGTTCGAGTGGCCAACCTCAACCTGTGATGGCTGCTACGTCTTCAAGTGCGCCAGAAGGCATTTTACAGTGGAACTGCCGCGGCATCGCCGGGAAGGTGGGAGAGATGCGCCAGCGTCTCAGATATGGGAAACTGCGTGTTTGGGCTCTACTGCTTCAGGAAACTAACGCCCTGCCACACATTTCAGGATTTGTGGCATACTCATCGCCTTCAATGCTGGACCGTAGGAGTGCTACGCCTGATGTCCCTCCAGGAAAGGCTGCCGTTTATGTACGATCCACCCTTTATCAGACCCGTGTTGATATTTCACGGTGGTGCACTTTATGGCAAGAAGTCGTGGCCGTATTGGTTCGTCTCCAACGCACAGACGTTATCATCGTTTCATACTATGCACGCCCCTACAGTGGTCGTGCGACTCGGTTGTGCCTCGGCTGCTTGGCGCACCTACGACAGAAACATTCTGGTTGCCCCATTATGGTAGCAGGGGATTTTAACGCGCCCCACACCACATGGGGTTACGCCATTTCCAGTGCGCGTGGTACGTGTGTGCTGGACATATTTGTGGACGCCCAATTCACGCTGCTTAATAATGTGTCAGTGCCTACTCGTCGGCGGGACCACCCTGGCGCGCCTCCACAGTCACCGGACCTGTCTTGGTGGCTAGCAAGGGCGACCGGCTCGTGGTCATGTGAACCCGACCGCTGGGGAAGTGACCATCATCCGATTCACCTTGGCTTACCTTCGGGCAGAACAGGCCGCCTTCGCCGGCTGTGCCGCATGGTGGACTGGGATCGATATAGGGCGGTATCGGAAAGCACTGTATCCAGCTTCATGCAGGAGCCGTCCCATTGTCTTAGTGCGGCACTAGTTGAAGCAACCCGTACTTCGTGGGTGGATGAATCGCGAACCACTCAAGATTTGCAACTTCTGCGTCTCTGGGCGTCGCGCCGCCAAGCAGAACTTGCATCAGAACGTGACCCTTCATCAAATTCCCTCCGGTTGCAGGCCCAACGTCTTACTGCAGTAGCTCGGCTCCATGAACACCGCTTAGAACGTGGCCGCTGAATAGACTGGTGCTCTTCCCTCGGCCCTTCGTCGTCCAATGCCTCTATTTGGCGCGCCTTCCGTGTAATGGAACGCGGCCGAAGGCCTCCAGAACCTGCAGCCTGTGCGCTGTTAGCATCCGGCCAGACACCAGCAGTATTCGCCGAAACGGTCGCCCACACCTTTTTTCCTGCTTTGGACACAGCACCGCCTCCTTTCGTTGTTCAAAACAGCCTTCCCACGGACGCAGGCACGCCCCCTACGCTCGCCGACATCGAGGGTATACAAGCTGACTTCACTATGGCGGAATATTTAGCGGCAATAGACCTGTCGAAGCCAGGCAAGGCACGAGGGCCGGATGGCATACCGTATGAACTGTATAAAAACACGGAAGGCAAGGTTCTCAATGTGCTGTTAGGTGCCATAAACGAAGCTTGGGCTACAGGAGCCATTCCTGATTCTTGGCGTCATGCAGAAATGGTCCCTATTCCCAAACCCGGAAAGCCCCCGGACAATATCGCTTATATGCGCCCAATAGCACTAACCTCAACGTTAGGCAAGCTGATGGAGCGTATGCTTGCGACACGTATTACATGGTGGCTCGAGCGATACTCTTGGTACCATCCTGGCCAAATTGGGTTCCGTCCTCATCTGGGCACCGAGGATGGCCTTGAGTACCTTTCTTCTATGGTTCTCATTGGAGGCCGCTCCAGAAGAATTCGCACTATTCTGGCAATGGACATCCGCAAAGCGTATGACCATGTGAGTCACGAAGCAATTGTTCGAATTCTCCATTGGCTTCATTTCCCCAGCCGTGTCTGCTCATTCGTCCAAGCCTTCCTGCATGCTCGCACTTTCTCCATTCGCCTGGCTGGCCACGCAGCAGGTCATTTTGTCGCACATCGGGGTGTCCCACAAGGATCTGTGCTCGCGCCAGTCCTTTTCAACATCTCCCTCCTTCCTCTAGCTTGGATGCTAGCGACGATACGTAACGCACAATACGTATTGTATGCAGATGAAGCTAAACCTTTCGACAGAATTACCTGTCTGGTTGGGAAAATTGATTAAGACTTAGAGATTGACTCCAACCAGTCAATCTCTAAGTCTTAATGTATGCAGATGACATCACCGTTTGGTCAGTTCATACTGAAATCTGCCGCCAAGAACAAGCGCTTCAAGAGGCCCTGAACGTAACACACAACTGGTGTGCTCAGATAGGGCTTGAAATTTCCAAGGACAAGACAACGTACATGTCAGTAGCGAACAAGTATGGGCGCCGTCTACTGGTACTCCGGCCTCTTCTGTTAAATCGGGATCAGCAGCCACTACACGAGGCTTCAACTCTCCGTGTACTCGGCCTTGAAATGGATGCCTCCGGATCTGCGGGACCATGGGTCAAGAAGTCAAAGCAACAAACCGCAGAAACGATACAGTTGATACGTCGGATTGCGAAGAAATCTGGCGGAGCGCGCACTAACATGGCTAGCCTTCTTGTCCGTTCCGTACTGCAACCTGCGGAACGGACAAGAGCTACTTCGTCTACGGAGCCCAGTTTCAACACTTCACCAAAACAGAATGGGCTCGCCTTGAGGCCATTAATCATCAAGCAATGCGTGCCATAACTGGACTGCCACGTCTAACTCCGCTGCCAACCTTACAGGCCGAGTCCCAACTCAACACTCTTGACGAACTGGTGCACCTAGCATCGATGTGCGCGCGCCCTTAAGTCATCGAAGCTATGCTCGGCTGCTGCACTTGCCCGGTACATGGGACATGAAATAGACAATCCAGCTTCTACGACACCCGATGTAGCTCCTTGGAACAGAGTACAATTAAGTGACAATAAGCCTCTTGGTCGTCTGCATAGCCCGGTTCCTCGCCAGGCGAACGCTCAAGTTTCCCGACTTCGTCGCACCGATGATAATCAAGACGATTAGACTCTCGTAGCATACACTGACGCCAGTGTTAATGGTACCACGATTCACACAGCTCTCGTGTGCCCATTGATACCAGAGGCAGGCCAGACGTGCTGGTATGTTGCCGATCCTGCACCGCCGGCTTATCTTGTCGAGCTTGCCGCCATACGGGAAAGCATTGGCCGCGTTGCTCCCTTTTGTTCAAGCTGCTCGATATTCTCAGCTCATCATTCGCACGGACTCGACTCAAGCCATCCACGACATACGTAGGGTATCTCGGTCCTCTCTTCTCTCGGATAGCATTCACCGTATTGCTGCCACTACGAATTTAGTGATACGCGTTCAGAGGGTGCCTCGAGCAGCCCTGCCGGGTCTACTTGAAGCAGATTTGGCAACCCACCCTGAGAGCGTAACGTACCCACTTTCCGTATTTTCCTGAAGACGCTTGCGGCCAACTGCTCTGGGAAAAAGAAAACCTCCGACGTGCCACACGAGCTCTTATACCTCCGTGTGGGTCAGACCTCCCTGGTGGGTTAACCCGCCGAGAGGAGGTTACGTTACGGAGGCTGCGTGTCGGGGTCGCACTCACCCCGTCTGTGACCGCTCTCGGGGCACAACAGTACCACGGTCCCTATGACACATCGTGCCCATTTTGTGACACTACGATTCAAAATGTGACAGTGACACACCTATTATGGACGTGCCCAGGACTTCACCTAAGCCGTCTCCGCCACCTGCGGGCAACAGGCCTTCGGCCTGGCCGCCCACCCGACCTTGAACGTTGGATTCATGGACTGTATCATCGTTTACTTCTAGATTTTTTGCATGAATCAAGTCTGTTCGTGTATTTTTGATATACTTTGTATTATGCCTAAGGGCAAGCTTTCGAAAAAAAAACTCCTGTGTCGTGTAGTCTTTCATTTGATGTGTTCACCGGTAATCCTAGTGCCGCTTTGTACGCACCCCGTATGATATGATCCACAATCTTTGTTTCTGTGCGATTTAAGTTTTGATAGGGTAGAAGGCATGTTATCCTGCTGATGATAAAAGCTTGAACGAGTCGTATTGTTTCGCTTTCGTGAAGGCCTTTCCCCTTCTTTGTTATTCTTCCGCTTAGCCTTGCTATTTGCTTCATTGTCGTTTTCAGGGTCGCGATAGTGTGATCCGCTCGCCTGTTGCTTTGGATCCAGAGGCCCAAGACACGAATCTTGTTCCTTTCTGGAAGCGTGCTGTTTTTAGTTGGAGGTGCAGGTTTGGCCTGTTACGGTAGTTTCGTCCATAGACTCTGATCCATTCGGACTTTTCTGGTGCACAGGCCATGCCGTATTCTGCCACGAAGTGTTGGACAGTGTTGATGGCTTCTTGCAGGGTGCTTTCTTTGTGGCCTAACGAGCCTTTGTGCATCCATAAGGTGATATCATCCGCATAGGGGGCGAATTTGAGGTCTTGGATTTGATGTAACCTTCTTGCTAAATTGTTCATGCCAATGTTAAACAATAATGGCGAGAGTATAGCTCCCTGTGGAGTTCCTTTGTTGGGGCGGTTTAGCTTGGGTGATCGTATATCTTCCAATCCTATCGTGGCAGTCCTGCCAATTAGGAAGGATTTGACGTCGTCAAAAGCTTTCTTTCCACACCCCATTTTTTTCTAGTTCCTCCATGATGAGCTTATGAGACATAGTGTCGAATGCGCTCTTTAGGTCTAACGCCACCACTATGTTTTCTTCTCCAGTCGCCACGTTGTTAATTACTTCGTCTCTGAGTCTGAGAAAAACATCCTGTGTCGCAAAATGTTTGCGGAAGCCATACATGTGCAGCGACAGGAGGTTCTGTCTTTCGATATAATCGTTTAACCTCGTGAGCATCACTTTTTCAAACAGCTTGCCGAGACATGACGTAAGTGAGATTGGCCTCAGGTATTGAATAGTTTTCTGTTTTCCCGGTTTAGGGATAAGGATTATGGTTGCTTCCTTCCATTGCTGTGGAATCGCACCAGTTTCCCATATGTCCTTGTTGAAGTAGTCGACTAGTCGTACGAGTTCATCATTGCTGAGGTTGCGCAGTATTGCGTTGGTGATGCCGTCCTCTCCAGGTGCTGTGTTTCTTCTGATGTCCTGTGCCACTCCATATAGTTCCGCAACCGTATAACGGGCGCATCTAGAGGATAGTTTGTTGGCCCTTTGTAGTTGAGAGATTCGACGCTATCGCCCCCTCTTTTGATGTACTTGTCCCTGAGGGCTTGGATCAGTGTATCGGTGTTACCTTTGTATTCACCTACTAGGGTGCGTATTGTTCTCGTTCTTGCCGTTTTTGTAGAGTCCGGGTCTATAATACTACGTAAAATAGCCCATGTTTTGGCGGTGGATAGCGTCCCTCTTAATGAAGGCCAATATTGAAGCCAATTTTCCGCTTGCAGCTGTCTGGCATACTCATTTGCTTGTTCCGTTACGGTTCCTACTCTTGCCCCAAGTTTTCTGTTCAGTCTCTGGTTTTTCCAGCGCTTGGTTAAGCTGCGCCGTCCCTCCCACAGGTGCAGCAGGTGTGGGTCGACTGCAGGGGCTTTCGCGTTAATTGATATGTTTCTTGTTGTGGCTTTGTGTGCGACTTTGAGTTCCTTTGCCCAGTCCTCGGCAGTGTTGGGGGGTGTTGTGGACATTGAATATTTTCTGTACGCCGTCCAGTTAGTGACTTTGGCCTGCTTTGGTGCGCGTTTTAGCCGGGGTGTGGTCATTGAATAGCTAATAACATAGTGTTCACTACCCAGATTTTCGTCTAATTTCCTCCATTGTCCATCCGCTATGTTTAGCGTGAAGGTTAGGTCGGGGTAGGTGTCCCCGCACACGCTATTTGCTAGTCTAGTGGGTGTTAGTGGGAGGGTTGCTAGCTCTAGATCATATTTGTCTGTAATTTCTACCAGGCTTCTGCCTTTGGGCGTATCTCGTCGGTATCCCCAATTTGTGTGGGGAGCGTTGAAGTCGCCTTGGAGTATAAATTTGTCTTTTACTTCTAGGTGGCCAAGTGCGTATTCAAGAATATCCGCAAACTCTGGTCGACGTTCCTTGGGAGGGCTGTATATGTTGCAAATAAAGGTCTTTGCTCTCCCTTTCTTCGTTGTGTGTATTTCAATGATTTGATGCTCTGTTGTGCATTGAGGGACATAGTGTGCGCTGACCGCTATCCCTTTGTGCACTAATGTAGCAACCCGCGGGTATTGCTGATTCGTAACTCTGTAGTAATCCCTCAGCTTGACTGTCCCCTTCCCTATTTCTTGGAGGCATATAATATCAGGTTTGCTGATGGCCGAATCGATGTATATCTGTAGCGCTGCCGCTCTTCTTTGGAAAGAGCGGCAGTTCTAGTGCCATATATCAGCGGTGTCTGCGTTTCTGGGCGTTTTACTGGCTATTGTTGATCACACTTTCGACGTCCGTCGAGTCCGAGATTATGCAATTCTTGGCTTTTCTCGCCGACGGTGCGTTGGGGTTGCTATTCGCTCTTTTACGTAGTGGCCTTTGCCGGGCTAGCGTTTCTTCTACGTATCCTTTAAGTCTCTGTAAATCAGCGTATAATTGTTGTTGGAAGTGTTGGATACTTTGCATCTGTTGTACTAGGAGTTGTAGTATTTTGTCCAGAGAGGGTGTTGCTTTCGTGTGTTCTTGTTGCTGTGACACATGTGTGGGCTTTACTTCTGCCGCCTTACCCAGGCAGCACAACCAGGCTGGCCCCAGCACGGCATTATCACGGCAAACACCGGCACAAATATAGGCCCGAAGCCGGCAGCGCTACCCGCGTCAGGAATGGCCCGGTGTGGCCATGCCACTAAAGGGCCTATTTCGGCCATCGAGTGGCAGTGCCAATACAGGCACATAGCCGTCTCTGCCGTTAATTGCCATTCTAGTG
>NW_023605640.1:0-60001 GCF_013339745.2 Dermacentor silvarum
ATTTATTTTATGGTAATACCCTTTTAATTTTTAAGTACCGTCCCAAGCTCCTCATTTTTACCTATCCGCTGCGCACTTGTTATTCTCCATGTTTTGTCAACGTGGTTCGCATTGACAAAACATCTATTCTTAGGTAAACTTACTGCCGAAATGGTAATGTAATTTCACCTCGGAAAGAATGGCACGAAAGAAAACGTCAAATGATACCACGTGACAAGTGCAATAGTTCGTCTTATGCGTCTTCTGCTTACTGTGCCATTTCTTCCGAGATTAAACCCCCACCGAATGGGCGAACAAATCCTTCTTAATATCATTTAATTCTGTTCGTTAACTGCTTTTAGGTCTGCAGCTGTATTTTACTATTCTGCACACTTCGACGTTGGGTTGTGCAGGGCAGGGCGCAGTCTACCCATACATATATACGCTTCTTCGCCGTCTTTTTCTTTAACGTCAATATGCGTTATATTTCACCTTCTTGCGTTTCATTAACATGTTTCTTAATAACTGTTATCTAGACGACTCCATGGCCACATGGATGCACTTTAAATCTGGTCCACGTGTCTTCGCGGGACCGCAAGACGTGCGAACAGCGAAGTACGTATGGTGCTTTTTGGAAGCACATGCAGTCACGCATGACATCAGCCAATCAGACGCCAGGGCCCGGCTGGCAGGCACGCGCATGCGCCTTCGCGCGGCGCGCTCACCTCGGATCATGTCCCGCGCCTGCTTGGCGATGCCCGTGTTGAGCTCTTCGAGAACGTCCGTCGCCCTCCGGTTCTGGGCATCGCGGAGGTCCACGTCTACGCCTGCGCGAGAAGGGAAAGGCCACCCATTGCAATTTGCACTGAGAACCCACGCAAGCATGACGTCGGAGGAGCCGAAAAAGGTTATATAGTTTTGACAAGCCGGGGTTGTTTGACGTGCACACAAATCTATAGGCACACGAGCATTTTTCTTTTTTCGCACCTTAGATCAGAATACAGCACCTCGCGGTCGTGAAACAAACCTGCGACCTCATGTACGGCAGCAGGGCGCCGCGATCACGTAGCACGTGGTTTGAGCCTCTCCGTTTTCAAACCCTGTGGTCGGGGCTCGGGTTGTCTGGTCCTGGTAGCGCACATGTGGCAGTATTAAGGCTTGCATTTCACCAGGAAATAGCGAATGCTTGCTTAGTGTATCCCCCACACCTATTTGGATAACATATCTAAGTGCATATACGTTTTTTGTGCAAGAAAGAAGACCACCGAGAGAGGCCTCGCTCAAACGGCGAGATTTCGGACAAAGAAGAAAGGGAGAAAGGGAAGCCTTACACGGCACTTAATGATCAACGTGAAAACTCGCTGGAGAGTAGGAACAGTTTGTTAGGCTATACTTAGCATAATATCAGGAACAGACTAGGAAATGGCCTAATGCACACAAACAGTCGGCCGCGAAAGTCTGTGGCACAACGGTTCCACAACAAATGAGTGCAGTTCTGCTGTTAAGGCATGATCACTTCTAATTCAATGGATCGCTGCGTAAGTCGCGAAAGCCGTTTTATACAGAGTGAAGCCTTCATATCGAGGCTACGAACCGAGGCATCGCAGAAATTCAGCTTTTCTCGCAAAATCACTTGTCCCGTAAATTTTGGAGGCAAACTTTACTATACGCTGTGTATACTCCTGCTTAATTCGCCCCCCTCTCACATACGTTGCTTTCCTCGCACCATCATGAAAGTTTATTTATTTATTCATAAAAGTACCTACAGCGCTGCAAGCGCATCATTGCAGGTAAAGTGCAAGTTCATTCGCAAGCGTTCAAAGTTCATTCGCACGACAAACGTCTCTCTTCTCGCAGTGTCTAACGCTCGATCGCACAACTCCTGCCAGCGACCCTCCCTCCTCCGAACCCTGACGGACGTTGTTGCCGAATTATGGAACAGTAGGCGGGGTAGCCTACGCGCGAGCATGACTCCGCATGAGCGGGCACCACCGCACGACCCACGACGTGAGACTGAATACGAAATGAGAGCGCAGGAGAGCAGCGTCAACCGCGTCGGCCGCGGAGGAAGACCACTGCCCGACACGTGCCTGCTTTCGCAACAATAGACCAGAGCCTTCACAAAAAGGGTGTCGGCAAAAGCGTTGCCAGCTAATTTTCTGCCCACGCGGAGGTTAAACACCTTCGTGACATTTGCGCAAACAAGTTATCTCTTCTTTTCCGTTTCTCTTGTCTTTGTTCAATTATTTTTGCGTCAACGAACCGGGGCATCAAACTTTGAAAAAAAAAATAATAAGAGGCAAATAAATTGTCGTCGTTCCTATAAACAGTAGACAGCCGAGTGCGAACAACCACAGAGTGATTCAGGTATGTCAGTGTACAGGTATGAGGTTGCGATTTTTATTTGTTTTTCGCGTTTCTTTATCTTCAATCGCTCGCCTTGTATGGCTGGCGTAACAGAATGACTTCGACCTTCTGACTATGCTTATTTATTCATTCATGTAGCCTCAGGTCCATGTGACATTATAAAGGGGAGTGGTAGTACAAAACTTCACAATAAAAATATCAACACGCTACAGAGAGTCTCGTGATTACACAACAAAATTGCTCCTATAGTTATACAATGTTAGCTAAGGCTTCGCGAAAATGTTTATTGCTCGCTTATTCGCCTAGATATGGCGGACATCCATAAAGCGCTGACTTCTGAATTTCTCCTGATCCAATGAAAGTTACCTGCGTAAAATCTTATTCCATTCGATAAACACAATTTTCCGTATCGCATTAGGATAGCCAGCGTGACGACAGAACGTTTTCGTGCTTCCATTCACGGCTCACCCGTGACGCATGCACGTGACCAATTTCCCTCAGCTTTTTGCGGCGACCGCGTTGGCAGTGGAAGTTGGTACAAAGCTTACCAGGCGCATAACACATGTAATTCTGCGGCGACGTATCATAACGATATCGCATTTCTTTTTGCCACCTGTTTTATTATGGCCCGCCTCGCAAAAATTAAACTGAAAAAAAAAAGTAGGGCGAAGCGTTCCATAACTGCACAGAGGTCACCACCCAGACGCTCGATCACCCGAGGTTCCTTTAACATGCACCCAAAGGACAGGGCACAAGCGTTTTCTGCGCTGCTCTCTCCTATCGGGGCAGATGCGGCCGCTGCGGCCGGGAGTCGAACCCTGAACCTCGTACTCAGCGGCATCGTAGCCGCAGAGCCACCGCGGCAGGTGCATCGCTGATGTGGCACAGAACTAAGCTCATCGGTGGAACCGACATCGCTCGTATTATACATATACGACGGGCAAGACAGTGAAACGAGCGAGTCGAGAGTGACATGCGACCACTACGCCCTTCCACACAAGAGCAGCGACGTGAGTGAAACTGGGGGAAGTGCACGACGCTTCAAAGTCTGAAAGTCCAACGAGACGGAATGTCCGACGCGTGCCACGTGACCGGCGAGACGAAATGCCGAACGAGACGGAACGTCCGACAAGAGCGAATGTCCAACCGAGACGGAATTCCCAACGATGTTGAATGTATACAACCGAGGCGGAACGTCCACTAATGGACATTCCGTCTCGTTGTACATTCAGGCCGCAAGCGCGCCCTATAGCTGCAGGCCGAGCTCGCCGTCCCGTTAACCTAATTTCCGTGCAGGACGATCTGAGCTACTGTTTGCTAGAGAGGCAAGCAAACCTTTCTTTCCAAAACATTTCTCAAAAAAAACTACCAGCTTCCGAAGCCGTGTTACTATTGCGAGATCACGAATGACCCCACGGATCTGTAGAACCACAGGTGTAAGTGACTTGCAATATATACTATATTAGCTTTTAACAAGACTACAAGAGACAAGAAGCGCGATCACGAAAGCACCTGACGCCGAGTGACCACCTTAGGGAGCCTACATGCAAGCGCTGCAGGTAGGCTCCCTAGACCACCTGGTATCGCTACGCTACCTGTCCGAGGCGGCTCGAACTTATCGGCGTTTTCGAATGCGCACAGCGCGCGCACTCGCCGACTGCGCGCCGGAAATCGCTCGCTCTTTGGCCAGGGTTGGGAGTGAGCGAAGCCGCAGATCCATTATTTGCCAAATTTTAATCAACTATTTGGCAGATCGATAGGTTGCGTTAATGCGCTGCTCGATCCGCCGCTAACATTACGGCTGCAGCGAGATGAAGAGGCCCGGCCACGGGTATTCGTCCTACAGAAAGAGCCAGTGCCGAGCCGTTATTGCGTTCTGGCCCACTTCAATCACACCTCATTATTCTGTCAGTATTGCTGAAAGCTGGGCTCGTCGGTAACCAGCATTGTGTAACATAGCATGAAATTCTAACAGGAACTAAAAAGCCAGTTGATGCACCGTCCTGGGCATCATTGTTAGCTAAGGCTTATGTCTTCGATCGCCTCGCTTAGCGATGTAACCATGTTTCCACAATGCTTATTCTTCTAACCGTGCCTGCTCATACGTACACACTGACCTACGTAACAGCACGGTGTCGCAAAGAGCGCGGTAAGAACGACGGACCGATTCGGCATCACGTACTTCGCGAAATGGCGTGTCTTCCGGCTATTGTGCACCACTTTAAACAAAAGAGAGAGGGGGGGGCGGATCCTTCTATGCCGATCAAGTTAATTTTATGCTGTTACAGTAACCTGAAGAAGCATACGATATTCTTTTGTGTACCTCTTAACTAATTTGTAAAGCTTGATTACTTACTTCACTTTTGTGCTTCTTGAGGACGACGGGCATGTGTGAACGTCTGTGACTATTAGTGCAATACCACACGCGTCAGCGAACTCCACCGCTAATTTCCATCTTTCCTTCCCTCCTCTCTCTCTCCCTGTCATCTTTGTGTTCCCCTTTCCCATTCCACCGGTGTAGGGTAGCCAACCGGACGTTATTCTGGTTAACCTCCCTGCCTTCTGCATTTCTCTTTCCTTCCTTCCCTCCGGATTACTTACTTCTTATTTATACATCACAGCAGATATTTCTACAGCACGAGTTACAACACAGTATAAAATAACCTATTTCAATTAATCTCGGCGCGCCATCTATTGCGTGGCGCTTATTGCCCCGTTCAAAAGAAAGCCCGCGAAATATAAAAAGACGCCAACCTGACCTCCCGCTTGCGCGCCGCAGCAGTGCTTCTCTCAAACACGCTGCAGGCGAACTACACACGCAGCGTCACCCGGCTCTTGCGTCGATTTGACAGGTCGTTTATTTTGGTATGGCCGCGAAATTCTTACCAGCGGCGAGCCCCGCCTTTGAGCCTGCGACCACTTGCGACAGCGGTATATATAGTATAAGCAGACTTCCAAACCCAAGTTAGCAAAGAATCGCAACGCTCGCTGTTGATTTGCCTCGTGAGAAGAATCCAGCATGGGCGTGAATGCTAGCGTGCAGCCACCTCGAAGAAACGCTACATGTCGAGCATACAACTCAAATTGTGCCCATTACACCGACTGAATTAGTTCGTTCGCCGCGTGTTTGAGAGCAGCACTGTTGCGGCGCGCCGCAGCCGGGTGGCGTTCTTTTTTTTTTTTTTTTTTTTACACGAAAGTGTTTTATGCCGGGGTCCGCGATGAGCTTCCGTGACGGATGTAACGGATGTGATGTTCTGCGCCAACGAGTAAAATATGTTTTGTTGACAGGGATGGCGCCGCCATGTAGGAGCGGTGAAGCGAAGTACTGCATCGTGACACTAACGAGCGCCGACAGGGAGCGCTTCGGTAGTCACAGCACAGCGGAGGCTCCAACGCGGTATAATAGCCGGTTTAGCCTGGTGTTGGCACTTTCCGCACATGGTTTGTCTTTCGCGCCGGATTAGCCTGTGAGGCCTCGTCGACTACGGAGTGCAGCCTCAACATACATCAGCAGCGCTTACAGGCCACCTACTGCTTCGCTTGCGATGGCCCCAACTAAGAAAACCGCAGCGCTAAGTGGCGCAGAAAGCCAACAGCGTCGACGGGCGAATCTCGCTTTGGTCCGGCGAGAGACACGCCAGCGTGAAGCAGATCGAACGCCTTCGCGCGTTCGCGGCGCACGCTACGAACTCTGCCAGTCGCATTCCTGAAGCTGGGCGCGTCGCAATTCAAACGGGTGCCCAAGACACAATGAAGTCGGACCAACATGCTCATACCTTCACCGAAGCGACTCGCCAACAGGACACAGCACGCCATCCAAACTAGAAATACGGTAACCGGCCCACAAATAGTGCGCTTTTCACTGCAGCGGACCGCGAGTTCACGAAGCAAACATGCAACAGCTTCTGTGAAGACACGTTTCACTTTCGTGTTCTACCGATTCCTATGAAAGAGTGATCAACCATATTTTTTTTTCTTTCTCAGACTTTCCTTTAAGCCACGCCAAAAAATAGTGCGCCTAAAACAGTTGAATTTGATGTTTTAAATGTGTTCTAAAAGCTAGTGTTGGCATATCTACCATAGGAGGAGGAGGAGGGAAAAAAAGAAGGAAGGGCAG
Source organism: Dermacentor silvarum (assembly GCF_013339745.2). NCBI lineage: Eukaryota > Metazoa > Arthropoda > Arachnida > Ixodida > Ixodidae > Dermacentor > Dermacentor silvarum. The sequence goes on from NW_023605640.1 coordinate 6,467, forward strand.
GGAGGTTAACCAGAAGCACGTCCGGTTTGCTACCCTACACGGGGGAAGGGGTTTAAAGGGATGAAAAGAAAGGAGAGAGAGGGAAGAAAGTACTCGCAGTATAAACACGTGCGGTTGTCAAACACTTCACAATCGGTCACTGAGGCCAGTCGACTTCATGAACTGTAACAATGCCCGCGTCGCTTTGTAAGCCTGCGACGCGTGGGGCCACGGTCCAAGAATCTTTGTCTCTGAAAACGGTCTGCTGTCTAATCGGTTTAACACACTCCGGAGAATGTCGCGTTCGGTCTCATAAAGATGACAAAAACACAACACGTGTTCCACCGTCTCCTCACAGTTGCACGAGTCACAGATTGGTGTGTCGGACACGCCCAGAAGGAATGAGTACGCTTTCGTAAAAGCCACTCCTAACCAGAGGCGGCAAAGTAAAGTTGCATCACGGCGGGGGAAGTTCGATGGAATTTGTAGCCTCAGTGTAGGATCCAGCCGTTGGAGATGACAGTTCGTAAAAATCGGGCTGCTCCATGACGTTTCTGTCTCGGTTTGAGCGAGTAAACGAAGACCCCTCGCAGCGTCTGTCCTTGATAAGGGTATAGGAACAGTCAGGGTTTCCTTAAGGGCTGACCGGGCGGCATCATCGGCAAGGTCATTACCGACGATGCCACAGTGCCCCGGCAGCCATTGAAAGATGATGTCATGTCCGTTCATGAGGGCTTGATGGAGAACCTCTCTGGTCTCAAACACCAGTTGTTCATGTGTCTTGCGTCGTAATGCTGACTGCAGACTCTGAAGGGCTGCCTTGGAGTCACAAAAAATGACCCACTTTCGAGGTGGTGTTTCTACGATATAATTAACTGCAGCACGTAGAGCGGAAAGTTCTGTTGCCGTAGAAGTCGTTATGTGGGACACTTTGAACTTCCTTGTAACTTGTAAGGTCGGGATGATAAAAGCGCCTGTGGAGCTGGTGGCTGAGACAGATCCATCGGTGTAAACCTGCGTTCTTAACTCATATGCATCGTTCAGCTATCTACCATAAATATCGCTATCAAAAAGTTAGCTATTAATCTTTACGAACTAATTAATTAGGAGCAACACAAAAAATACCGGCCCTTCTTGAGGTTGCATCGACACGTACAGTTGGTTTCATCCGCTCAGAAGGCTTCTCTTACAAAAAGAAAAAAAGAGAAAATCACACACTAATTATCACCTTGGTGTGTGACAATCTGGACACCCTGTGTATAAATGGTGCGGCAGTGAATCGAAGCAAGACCAAGTCGAGACGTTTACGGGGTGCAAGGAGGTGGGAACGGAGAAAGTGTTTTCTATAAATAGTCAAGATACAGCATTGTGCAAAGCAACACTGTGTTCGTGCCAACTTTAAACGTTGCTATACAACGTGACGTCACGGGGAGGAGAAAAAATTGGCAGTAAAGATTCTGAGGGTCCGTGAAACATAGACAAGTCGTCCCGAGCCAACGGACCTTCACAGCTGAGGAAAAAGGTCGAAGAGACGAGAAGGAACGAAATGTGAGAGACAGAAAGCGAGCGTACAGTTGTACCAAAGCCACCCTTGTATACACCAGCACTATACCCAAGGGCGCCATACCCTGAAGTCCTGAGCATAGTCCTCTGCCGCGCAATTAACGAGGCACGGCCCGTAAGAACTGCATGGCTTCTGGAACTTAGCCAGAGGCTCGTCACGGCGCCCGAGGTCAATGGCCCCTAGCAAGTGCTCGCACGCCAGCGGCCCGAGACCCTGCCTCTCTAGCCAAGAAACTCGCATAAATCCTCGCTGTCCGCGAACATCGAGCAGTCCTTCCTCAACCCCCCCCCCCCCCCCTCAACTTTGTCTGCGAGCGATCCCGCAGAAAAGTCCCGCTGACAGAGTGAATGGTACAGAGAAGCGCCGCGATGACGACAGCAGCCCAGGTGCCTTTAACGCCCGTAAGCATTCAAAGTGTCGCGCGGTGCCACGCTGCGACAGGGCAGCAGCAAGAAGTGCGCGCGTTCTGGAGATTTGCCAGCCTGCAAGTGACCTCGGAAGGCTGCGCGTGCAATACGAACGCGTGCGTCACAACACAGGAGGCGTCCAACTCATGGGGGCGTCTATACCGCGCGCTCGTAAATCGCGAACGTGTCGCAACAGTGCGGCCGCTGTCGTTCGATGGATTGATCGCAGCCCCGATATTAGTGTGCCAGCGTAACTATAACAAAATAACGTTCCCGACGGTATAACGTTTGTGGCGGACGTCCGCGAAAACACACGGCCTTACGCGAAATTCTGGATATTAAGACACCGAGTTCCATCACGTTAACGTCAGCGAAGTTGTAGGGCAGCTGACAGTTTATGCAGTAGATAATAGCGTTAGGGTTTCGGTGGTACGTACCAGCTCTAGGCGGGAAAGAAAAAAATCGAGTGTGAAGAAGAAACACAGGAATGATGATAATGATTCGTTTAGTAGTAAAACGTGCAATAACGCGATAAAGGAACACGTGTATGCGCTTCTCAAACCACCGCATCGGTGCACCCCCCCCCCCTCCCCCCTTTAAGGAGTTTCGCAGTGCATCCAGTTTGCCGCGCTCTGAATTTCCCTTCGAAGGGAAGCGCGCGCGCGCGGCGTCTGCGGCGCACCTACCGCCTCCTCCGCACGAGCGCGCCCCGCTCGCCGTTGTTTACGCCGCTACGCGTCAGCTGTCGGCAATCGCGCGCACTCGCCACGGTCTCGGGCACGCACGCCGGCGTTGTGTCGTCCGCCGGCGTCGACGCGCGTACGTACGTCCGGTGAAAAACACACCGCGACGGACGGGGTGCGAGGCGCGCTGCCCGTGAAAGGATGCAGAACAGCAGCAGCAGCAGCGGCGATGATTCAAGGGCGCCAACGCCGCCTCCGCTGCCGCTCGCGTAATTGCGTCACGCGTCGCCTACGCAACCGCCGCTCACTCCCGTCGGGGCGGAACACGAGCACCGCCAGTCGCGGCTTTGTCGTCGGGACCGCACGCCGCGTCGGGTAGTTTAGTATTGACACGCGAGTCGACACCTCCTGCGGCGCGACTGCGGAAGGACGTGTGACATATGCCTCGCAGACAGGTGGAGAGAAGACACGCGCGCGCGTGTCGCTTTTGTCGCTCACAGTTGGTGGCCGCGACGCAGTGTGAACGCTCTATACTGTGCTTAAGCAGCTGCGCCGAAGATTTAAACGCTTCTACCCATGATTGCGAGCTCTACGTTTGAGTGGTGTCGATTTGCTTCGATAATGCAACGGCGAAACAACAACCCCAAAAGAACGGCAAGAATGGCCGCCTCAACATTTTATTTAGTTAGTTATTTTGCGTAAAAATAGAAGCTTGGAGAAATGATCTCTTCCATACGTTCATACATACGGAGTTAAAAAAAAAAAAAACACTGGCTCTCCCGCAATCGAGAGTAGATGTAAGCATGAAATGGTTATATATGGCGTCTTTTGCTGCCTGTGGTGCCGCCGCCTTCAATCGCTTTTCTTCCAACAGTGCAGAGCGCTCAAGGTCTGTCGCTATACTTTTTTCTTGTCGCGGATCGCTCACGATTTAGGGACCGCTGGCGTTCAAAAGAGCACAAGCAGCCTATCTGCCTTTTGAACGTCGCTATTGTAAACGACAAGTAAAACTTCAGCGTACTTGAACTTACAGCTTGATTGATATTGTGAACAAACATTGGGAAGTAATCGGAAGCAATATTTTTTGTAAGTTGTTTGGCCAGTAACTAGAGTATGTAATGCGGTCTGTACAAAGGGTTGGGGGCCAGAGACCGCATTTTCTTAACTTCTGACTGGTTGCCCACATGATCTCGTTTTCTTCTCGTTTGAGTGCCCGGATAACGGCTCTGGCTTTTGGCTCAATGTCACTTGAAGGTCGCCGACAACAGGAAAAAGCATTTCATGCTTAATAGCCGAGCAGGATCGCTCAAGCGTGCACTATTTACGTGTATGCAGCCAACGGCATGTCTAATGGCGGGAAGCGTGAAATTACAACGGAGCTACGGAACAGTTCCTGTCAAGCCGTTTCGAAGCTACTGTGGGAGAGATCGGACCCGTCGTCGAGCTGTGTACTGAGGCCCCTGCAGGAGAACATTGGTTGCTCCAAAGCCCCGTAATATGCATTAAGAAGGGCAGTGTAGTCAGTACCAATGCATTAGTGCGCCGGCCAGAATTGGCCACCATGGTCCAGCACGACTTCATCCGTGTGTTTACGATACGAGTTGTTCCGATGGGCTGCTCATAATAATCTTACTAGGCGAGTACACTACGGGCGTGAAGTCCACCAAAATTCGAGCTGAGTAACTTGTTAGCTTATGCATTGAAATTTCTCGACTGAAATATATTTCGTTAATGTGCAACGATGTTTATTTAACGTTTGTGCCGACCTCTGTGTGAGTATTTAGCTTTGCATAGGACAAAAAGCATAGACTGCTCATCCTTGGCAACTTTCGGTCTGCTTGCAGCTAAGCCAGAGATTCACACGATTTCATACATCCTACAACCTTCAGACAAGCATCCGAGCTACCTCGCAGATATCGACTCCGTCTACCACGTCTTCAGTACGCCCATTTTTTGAAGGGACTATCCCGCAACTCCACGACTATCATTATCAAACGGCTATCATTATCGTTCAGTGTGCGACGCGCACGCCCCCACCTCAGTCTGTGTCAGAAGTAATTACATAATTTCAGCATATGCAGGCTATAGCTAAGTCCACATCGGCTAAGTGCCAATCTCAACATGCAGAGGGCATACGATCAGACTTGTGCGACTTCACGCACTGTTTATTTAGGAAGCATTTAATCACTGTTACGTTGTCTCACGCGCATGCGCAGTAGTTGTGTCATCTCTGGCTTTTGATCGTTGGATTTTCCTTTTAATTGTTGCGCCGCAATAAAAGTTTTCATGTGTTAGCGAGGGCTAGCGTTTCCCACCTCGTTCTTTGTTTCATTTTCGCGTTGTTTATGCGAATTACCGGTAACTATTTCGCGACTACACACATTCATAGCCATACTTACAGCACATTAGGCCTACCCTGTTCACGTTCTTGTATTTTTTTTTCTCCAGTTCGTTCCAGACACTACCACTACATTACCAATTGTCGTAAAACTCCAAACAACCCATAGGTTTTGCCATGAATTGAAAAAAAAATTTGTTATGTGATATGTATGTGACTAGTGTACTGCATAACCCGATTTCGTTTTAGACCTGCCGTTCTTATGTACGTCAACATGTTGCTTAAGTTGTTTTTTTTTTCATTTCTTTCTTTTTCTTTTTCCTTCACTTCTATGTTAGTTTTACCTAGTTTCACTATATTATTTACTGCCGATACGCTGTTGTCTATTAATATCGTTATTTACTCATATCTGCATCATTATTTATCATTTTTGCAATTGTACTCATTCAGCTACCATTCTTGCCATTGTAACTTTTATGTTAACCATGAACAGAAGGTCCCAATTCAGTTTTTACTATGGGACCTCCTTCTGTATACCTCTATCTGTAAAAGCTTTTCGTGAAATAATAAATAAATAAATAAATAAATAAATAAATAAATAAATAAATGATTGATTGATTGATTGATTGATTGATTGATTGATTAATTGATTGATTGATTGATTGATTGATTGATTGTACCATGATGTGAACCACCTAGCCCGCCAACAAGTGCTATTAAACATAAAAGTCATCACGTGCAAAACGAAAGATGACACGAAAGTTGGCTTCTCCCTACATAGACTCTTATTGTGGAAAAGCCAGCTTTCAAGTTATCTGCAAGACAAGCTACGTGCAGACACGTTCCAAACAGCATCGGCATTCGTGCATGAGTTCAATCCCCACTGGCGCTGGCGGGCAAAGCTTTGCATTTTCGTTTCTCTTTCTTCTTCTTTTTTTATTTCGAGGGTGAAGATGAGGATGTGGAGGCGGCCTGACGAAGACAAGATAACGCGACGACGAAGGCGTACCGGAAAGGGAGGACGCAGTAGTCTCAGTTTCGCGCTCTTAACGGCTCTCGCAGTAAAATACTTTGCAACCTACACGGTACGTCGCGTATGCTTATTTATAAGCGGCTACAGCGCTTCGGTCAATTTTGCCGTAAACACCGGCGCATTTCGCGAAGCCGTCTCTCGTACAATGCATGGAGTCGGCGAGCGATTTTTACACCTCACTAACGCGTACTCAGACGCGTTAGTGAGGTGTAAGCACTAGTGACGTCAAGCACTTTCGGTTGCTGAATAACCCAACATCGAAGTATACAGTTCAAGCGGTCGTCAGTCGCGTTGTACGAAAGGATCGCAGATGCGTCGGCTGCCCTTCTCTAAGACCTTGCCGCTTCCGCTACATCGGACAATTGGGCACCACCGACCGTCTAGCTCGACTGGGAGCAGCGACCCAACAAGGACGTAGCCGCCTCCGAGGTTCTAGCTCTGAGCAACCGAGCAAGACGTCGCCCTGCATGCGGGTCAGCGGCACCTACACGATGACGACTGTTGGCGACGAAGTAACGACGAGGTCTTTTTTATTCTAGCTGATCCAATTGGTGTAGCATCATCCGCGTTTTCTCCTTTTCTTTTTCTTTTTTTTTTTCTTTTTACAGCGAAGCTGTTAACCTCTAGTTGGTCGGGAGTTTTCGTGGGCTCGTTCTGGTGCTCGCTCACCCAGCAACAGCACCGCCACCTGGCGACCACGGCCACTCAGACAAACCGCTAACGGCAGCTGGAAAGCGGCTTTGTCTTTGACTTTCCGCGTAAGAAAATTATGTTGTCTCGTATATTCGAATTACAATCCGAAGCTATAATATTTGCAGGTTGTGTGTAAGTCATCCTTTACAAATTTTCTGACGTACTTTTACTTTGAGAAATTGAATTAGTTAAATAACACACTTGTGTTTGGTGGAGGGCCTAGGAGAATGAGGATGTGTGCTGCACTTCCGCTCACGTGCTTGCGCGCGTGGCGTACGTCGCTTGTGGTGGTGGCGCTTGTCTAACGACGGCGCAATAGCTTCGATGTACATCCACTTTCACAGGGTGGAATTGAGGCGGATGTTTTTATAATTAGATGGGCTTTTGGTATGCAGATTCGGAATTGTCAATGCGTGGCCGATCCGTTATTTCGCAGACATATATATCACTTTGTGGAGCGAAAGAGCGAAACTATAATGACGCGAACAAGCGCTACTGCAAGCTTTTATTGAGATGCGATAACGCGTTTATTGAGATGCACGAACGCGCATTCTTAAACAGAGTAAGTGTACAGAGTCGTGACTTATACGCGAAATCTACGAGAAAAAAAATGAAAACGAAACAGAAATAAAAAGAGAAACAACGAAATAAGAGAGAACGCAGTGACGAGATTGCATGCTCATGCGGCATAACACTAAAGTCGTATCATTATGCGCCGTGACTCCCAACAATTGTTGCTTCCCCGCTGACAATGTGCGTCGACTTCGCCTCGATCGTGCTTTGTCCTACGAAGAACAATGGAGCACCAACTACTTCGCTCCTTCACCTTGTAACACCCGCGCTGCTGGGGAAACGCCGCTTTCGAGTCAGGTCACAAGCACCGAACTCGTTATAGGAAGTAATCGCGCGACGTCAAATACGCCGTATTGTTCTATTCACCGCTTCCACTGTGCAGCTGGTTCGAATCGAGATTTAGACGTAGCCTTTCGCCGCGACCATTGTACGACAATATTGCGGTCTCGGTGGCATCAGTGCATACCCCCTACAATGACGCACACTCTAAATAGACCACTTTCCTAATCAGCAAGTGCGCTTCTCTGTACTGCACGTTTGCCTTTGCCCAACTACATGTAGGCGGCAACGGTCACGGTTCAAATGAAGCCGAAGTGCTAGCTGCACATGTATAAGCGGACAACACGCTGAGGCGCATGTTCTTGCACATGGTTGCCTCGCGACTGTCACGTCTACCTTTTCCATGTCATATAACACAAAAGTGTGTTCGTACAGGTCTCCATTGGATTGGCAAAAGCCGCCGCGGCAGCCCAGTGGCTATCGCGTTGCGCTGCTGAGCTCGAGGTCGCGAGTTCGATCCCGGCGGCGGCAGCCGTGGGGGCAGAATACAAAAACGTTCGTGTACCGTGCATTGGATGCATGTTAAAGAACCACAGCTGGTAAAAGTTAAACCGGAGACCCCCTCCCACTACGGCGTACCTCATAATCGGATCGTGTTTTTGGCAATCCCGGAATTAAATTTAATTGTTCTTGGTCGCCAAACTGCCCCCGCGAAAAAGAAGAAGAAAGCCAGCTTTGTGTACAGTGCACGTGAAAAAGAAGCAACGCACCGTAGTCGAGCAAGAGCCGGACGACGTCCAGCTTGCCGAAGGTGGCGGCCTCGTGCAGGGCGGTGCCGTTGTCCGTGCGGCAGTTGACGGGGAAGCCCCGGTCGAGGAGGAGGCGCACCACCTGCCGGTGTCCGTTGCGCGCCGCCAGGTGGAGCGGCGAGTGGTGCGCCGTGGCGAGCCGCTGCAGCGAGTGCGCCTGCGCGCCCACCAGCAGCGCCACGCTGTCCAGCCGACCGTACTGGGCGGCCAGGTCCAGGGGGCTCTCGCCGCGCACGTTGCGCAGCCCGGGCTCGGCTCCGTGCGCCAGCAGCAGGGCCACCACCTGGGAAAAACCACGGGACGCGACAGGGCGCCCGATCATCGTCAACTTCGAGGTTACACGTTGTACTTACTATAGAAGAGAAAAAATGAACGCCGAGCTTCTATTACACGAATTCCGCGCAAAACAACCAGCGCCGGTACGTCAGTATGAGGTCACAGATTTCAAGGAATATATCTCGTAATCTTCATCCATCATACGCCTATTCACTCTTTCTTTCCCCCAACGCAGTGTAGCTGGCTAGAGGAATGTACCTCCGGCCGACCTCTTTGCATTTCGTATCATTAAACTTTTCTCTCTCTCTCTTCTCGTACAGAACCTCTGATGGCAAAGTAAACGTTTTCGAAACTCACGAACTTCAGTCTTTGGTTCCTTTAGAATGCACTGTAGCCCATCTTTAATTAGATGAAATTAACTAAGCCACAACAGACACCGTTAATATTATGTGTCGTGACAGCAAACTGATGCTAGAAAGGCGCGACGTCGCAACCCGTATTTATTTTCTGCGTGTTTTACGGCTCACCAGGCTCCCTCTCACGGAAAGAGCGGCTTTAGTGGTATTGCGAAACCGTAATTTATTAACACAGAACCATTTCTTTTTCTTTGGTTTGACTTTAGAAGCTACTATATTTGGTCGGCGGGGAATTCTCCTGGTCGACGTGGAACACAGCAAGGTAAACGGGGATTTTCGCTAATCGATTTCAAGCAGTTTTTTTTTTTTTTTTTTCTCTGCATCGCCCTCTTTTTTTCCCAGCTATCGCGATCCGACGCTCGTTCGGTCCATTCGGCGCAACACGGCGCGTTTCCTTAATCGGCTCATTCATAGCGGATCCATTGAAGTGCGTCGGCGATGCAACCTGCATCGAAGTGACTACATATTCGTTATCTAAGCTATGATTTTTCCAGACTACGATGCAAAAAAAAAAAAAAAAAAAAAAAAAAAACGTGAACGCTACCCTTTATATCATCAAGAGCCATTCCTGATGAATGACGAACTATTCATGCTGTACGACCCAGGATGTTCCGGACTCGCGTCATTGTATTTTATCACCGCTCCTGCTGACACCAACGGCGATTTCGAACACAAAGGAACGCGAAGTTTAGATTCCCTTGGGGAGCGGGCAACGCACATTTCCGAGGGAACCACGTGAACATCTGTTTCATTCTTTATTTCGGGTAGTATTTAAAGTCAACGGCACTCAAATAATGAAAGGAGGCAATTGCAAGAGACGTGTACCTCTAAGAACAACAAGGAAATCTTCTTGCCGCTTGCACTTTACCTGTACCGTACAAGACAGACACAGATCCCTTGGCAATATTTTCACCTACGGCGTACTCCTCTCTTCGCCATTAATACGTAAAACGTCAGGAGCCGCTCTAAAGCACTTCGAATTGAATTGTGGGGTTTTACGGGCCAATTAAGACCCCATTTGAATTCGATCCGGCGACCTCGTGCTTAGCAGCGCAACAACATAGCCGCTACGCCACCTTGCCGGGCAAAGCGTATCGCGCAGCACGGCGCACAACCAATATAAATCTACGTTTAAACGAAATATCACTTGCCATCTTCATCGAAACGACACGGCTATAGCGTGCATTAAGAAGTGAACAGTGTTTGCGGATGCATCACGTTACGCCGCAGCAAGAAAGGCAAAAGCTACTACGCCAGCGGGACACTCGCCACTCTCTATTTTCTGTCCCGCATACCCGAGACAAGAACACGTGCCAAAGATGAGGCCGCGTGGACACGCGTGCGGTTATGTACAGCCCTTTTTACGGCATAATAATAATAATTAAAGAAGCAGAAGAAGAAGCACCAAACTCTCGAGGAAGGGAGGCGTAACAGTCATGGAGTTTACTACAGACATTACTCGAGGGAAATGCGACGCTAATGGTTCACGGGAGCTGCGAGCACGGCGGTTGAGCCAGCGCGCGGGAACGATGGGCACGGTACATTCCTAAACTTCGTCCTTTTGGCTTCGAACGAATTGGTGTCTTCGCCATTTGATCGTATTCAACAACTCGCATACTGCGCTGTAAGTGCAACAATTCGCACTTAGTACGCATGTCCGCGGAAAATTGTTGTCCCCTTTGCGTCGAGAACAACGCGGGCGCTTAAAAATTTCGGCCAGTAAAGGCGGGCAAAGCGTAATAAATATAACGCCGCAAGAACTTCTGACGTTGTAAGCACGACGATTAGACACATTGTGGGGATGCTCGACTCTCACGTCTCCCCTGATGTCGTTTTCCCAGCATGGCTCACGCGTCTTCTGTAACCCGGCTTCGCTGCGAAGCTTTCGGCCGGCGGCGGTCTGTGGTTGCAGACTACTACGAGAGATGGTGCGAGTGCTGCGCTGCTAACGCCACCAAACGGCGGGGTTACCCGAGTGTAAAAGGGAGGAGGATGTTCCTCTTTGGCTTGGGTAGGGTGGCTAGAATGGGGAGGTGTGAATACCGGCGGCGCTTTCCTTAGGGCACGCGTGACCCCCTTGCGCACCGATGCCGCCAGCGGAAATGTGGCACTGCCGCTCGCGGCGCGGTAAGGGCCTGTACACGCTCGAGCCGCACATCGCCGCAAGCCGCACCGCCCTCGCGCGGTCCGCTTAAAATGGCCGCTCTGACGTCACAAGAGGCGGTCGTGAACTTTTTTCCACCGTGCAGCATGTATGCGGCGACCGCACAAACATGGCGCTGGTTCGAAGCGAAGCGAAGCGCGAGGCCTAGGCGCCTAGGCTGCTGTGACAGTTTGTTTTTCGTGGTTTTTTTGGGATCATTGCAAGAGTTATCGAGCACTCGCAGAGATAGTCGTCGAACGCAGCAATCCGCTGTACCCTGCCCGACCTCTTCAGTGCGTGCGATCGTCAACGGCAACAGACGGAAATGTGTTGTGTTTACGCGAAGTTCGGAAGCAATGAAACCGGCGATTTCGTCTGTGTTGGGCCGTATTTCGCTTGTGCAGTACCAGCAGTACAAACGCGAAGGCCATCACATGCACGCGCATTCTAAGCATGACACATGCATTCAGTGTACCCTGCCTGACCTCTTCAGTGCGTGCGATCGTCAACGGCAACAGACGGAAATGTGTTGTGTTTACGCGAAGTTCGGAAGCAATGAAACCGGCGATTTCGTGTGTGTTGGGCCGTATTTCGCTTGTGCAGTACCAGCAGTACAAACGCGAAGGCCATCACATGCACGCGCATTCTAAGCATGACACATGCATTCAGTACGCTCCAGAACGAAAATAGTGCGGTCGCCCATCTCAGCGTATGGTGTGCCTAGGTGTGTGTGCGCGCTTCATCGCTGCGAAGCTCATACGTGCATGTGCATTGTGCAGTGCTGGTTTGTGTTTAGGAAGTGACCATATAACCTGTAGCGATTAGCTTTATTGTCGCGTCATCGCAGCCATTCGTAATGTGCTGTTTGTGCTTTGGTTCATGTGAGCTGTTTTGGGGGCTGCGATGCGCCTTGGTGACCGCGAACACGTACAGAGCGTTTGAGTGCTGGGGTTCTTACTGTACGAGGTGAAGGGTACTGTTATGTATACGTGCAATGTGTCGCAGTGGTGCTAGGCGTATAAGTATTCGTTTTATGCGATATGCATATGCTCTGAAGTGAACCGTGCATACAGAACGGTTTGTACAGAACATTAGACCCAAAATTCAAGGATGCCAAAACCAAAATTCAAGGAGGCGGAAACAAACCGTACTTGTACACATACATTGAAAAATAATGAAACCTCCTTCTCCTTGGCCGAACTTTCTTGTAGCTAAGCAGCTGCTGAGTTGGGCACACACTACAAGCTCTTTAGGGTGCTTTTTATGCATGTGCTCTGAATTAAACAGTGCAGAAGCACTGCTGGTCGTTTGTGCTCTTTGCATCTCAGTATGGGTTTTGTATCAAACCAGCTTTCCTTGCTTTGTACACGTGTTGTTTGTTTCCAGTGTTGTTACTGCACATTTTACTCTTCACGAAGAGGGGAGGCTAGGGAACAGCTTAAAGTTATATCACTGCTCCACATATTGCAATTATTAATTTTGTGCTAGGTGTCATGTGCTGTAATGTAAACAATGCAAATGTGCCGCATGCTATTTTTTGCGGATGTGACGACACTGCAACGCAGCTTCTCTGCCACTGCCCAAGCTTTCATGCTGAACGATGTGCTTTGCCAGTTATACTCCATCTCAGTAGTTCCTTGCAGCACTGGGGCAGCGGCAGGGCTCTTAGCCAATAGGAAGGCTGAATTCCCCTCAAGATGTGTTCATCCATGCTGCGTCAGCTGCTCAGCGTCTGCTTGCCATCCTTTTGATACATCAGCCACTGTTGGAGCAGTGACGCAACAAATATTCCTACGTTGTAACTAAAGGCTGCGTACGCATTCCATGAATGCTACTGTTGGGCTTCGCTTCATCGACACGCTGATCTGAGCAGTTCAATACAGCCTCCTGAGCCAGTTTTAGTAAAAGTGAACACCCTGATAAATGTTCACATGCACCGCGCCATCTGCTCAGCGTGTATTTGACGTTTGCTCACCGCTGTCATCACGTACCGTACTAGAGCAGAGTAGGAATTAATGATGCAGTGAACAATGACGCCTTCGTAGCGTTCTGCATCGTCAATGCATCACCATTGCTACTGCTGTGGTGTCACCTGCTAAATAGAAACCGAACCACTTTTACTGCCTGTGTAGTCCTAGCAGTGTCAAAACAAACAGCTGATCTCAATAAGAACAACAAGAAATACCTAATGCTTTGTCCTCAGCATGAGATGAGACTACGCAGTGATGGATTTTACCATTTATTTATTGCTGTCAGGGCGTACAGCTAGTAAAAGGGCAAATGGAGATTGAAGCGGGTGGTCTGGGCTGCATAGGTGGTGCCATGTTGCTGCGTAATCATGGTTAGGGTGGCTACTGATGTTACCAGTGCTAACCGCCACAGTAATTCATCGTACAAGACGGGCATGCGAGAAGGGCCTAACATCTGTAAATCTTTTGTGAACGTCACCATGTAGCCTGCACCAAAGGACAACAAAGCTAGGCAACATGAGAGACGTAAGGCGTGGAATTGACGAGGGAACAATGTTTAGCTTCATGCACCTTCGCAACGATCCATCTCCTTACATTAATTATCTGCCATCATGTCAACAAACTCATTGAAGTTTGACTTGTAAATGTAACATGGATGTATTATGCTGTTGTCGTGATCTAAATAAAAAAAATGAAGGAAGGTGCATTAGGTGTTTTGCAAAAAAAAAGAGAGAAGGAGGTGAACCCTCATTTCCTATATGGGAGTAGGCAAGAGAGAAAGGTCCTTTGCGTTGCTGGTTGGGCAAAGAAAGAATGCCTCTGTGCACGAAGAGCAGGTCACGTTCTTGTACTACAGATTCTTCGCTTCTATTTCGGCTGCTACTAGGCCGTTTTAAAGAATTCTTGTGGTAGAATATTCCTTGGAAGACACTTTACAGCTTTTATAGTATAACTAAAATTTTCCACTGGGCCCTGGCGAATGGTCCTCTTAAATTTCTGAGGGGCCCATCAAGGGGTTGTACAAATTAGATGAGTTGTTTCTATGTAAACCTCACATTGACAAGCTTTGCAAAAATCTCGGCAAGGCTTGTTATATTCTGCTCAAGAGCCGAAATTGTTTTGATACAGAAACCCTTCCAGAAATTTATTTCAGCTTGTTTCACAGCCATCTGTGGTACTGTGTTGCATCTCTGGGCCATTCATACATTGAGCCATTTATAAAACTTCAATAGAGGGCTGTCCATTTTATGACTTCCTCACAATACAATGCTAACACGACACCGCTCTTTCAACACGTACACATTTTACCATTTACTTCATTACTAAATTTTTAAACTCTTGTAATGGTTAATAGTAGCATCGTTGCTGACTACCCACTCTCTGCTACCAACTTTACCGAATCAGGACGCTGTACACGCAGTGCACTAAAACAAAATTTTCTGGTTCCAAAGGCTTGTAATGTGTGTGGTAAACGGAGAATTTGAAGTGTTGGAGTAGTCGAGAGGAACGTTCAGCCCACGTAAGCTAGAAATGCAACTAATTTTCAGAGATAATTAAAACTGCATTTTTGTTATCTTCTTTCGTATGTTTATTAATACATTCACCGCTTCCTTTCTCTTTTTTCTGGTGCATTTTCCTTTACTTGTAGATGTTCAATGATACCGTTTGCATTTTGAAGATTCTTTGTATTGTATTCTTTACTTCTTCTAATGTAAAGTGCATATTGTTGCTGAGTTTTAAGTACATGTGTCTGTGCTAAATTAATTGCTTTGCTTCCTCTACATTTTTTATGGATTGCAACTGGCCTTGAGCTAGGGATCCCAATGTATTTGTTCACATTATGTTTTACTCTGTACTGTACGTAAGAAATAAAGTTTAATTCAAGGAAACATTTTTCTCACAGGGCCCCCTAGCCTGGAGCTGCAGCCCCCTTAGCCCATAGGTTAATCTGGCCCCAGTAGTAACTAGTATCACGAATGCAAGTTTTGGCTTGCCATCCCTTTTATCAGGTTAACATTGATTTGCACAGCAGAAATCCTAACATTCATTGCATGCAGAAAACAGCCTTAGATCAAAGGATGCAAGTTGCTTGTGTCCTGAAGAATCTAAACCTTGTTTGGGGTTTTCTGGAATGAAAGCAGTTTAGGTACCTTAGTCTGAAACTCTATTTTGCTTGACTTCAGCATTTATCATGGATGCGAAGTGGGTGTTGTGACAGAAAGCCAGTGTGCACATACAAGAAAAAGTACTGCAATGCCGCTCAAAAGTTTTCTAGGTGTTTTGTGCAAAGCCACAATTAATGTACGGGAATAACATGACAGTGGTCATAACTTAAAGCAACGGTTCATTACAGATGGGATACACATGTATGCAGTGGTGCACCGACGGGGGGGGATTCGGGGGTTGTAACCCCCCCCCCCTGAGGCCGACTTAACCCCCGCTTTTGTTTAACCCCTTTTCTTTCCTTACGCATTTGAGTACTGCAACTAAGATGTAAGACGCGCAATCGTCTGCACACTCGCAAAAAGCGCATTTTTTTGACAATTTCCCGTGAAGAAATCGAAATTAGTGCTGTTTAGGTGGTATTGGCAAACTGTCAACCCCCCCTGACAGAGATCCTGGGTGTTTATGTATGGTCACATAAACATAATGGTGCAAGCTTGACATATAAGTGATAGTCCTTTTTAAGATACAAGTGGCATGGTGACATACCGGGAATCAATGCTTGTTATTTCTTTATTCCCAAAATTATCAGTTGTACAATACTTGTGCCCCGATACAATGACGTATTTCTGAATCACAGATGTCACATCCTATCTGCCCTGTGAAATACTTTGCCACATGAAATGGAAATCTCATTGACATAATCAGTTATAGATTTTGCATTAGTTTTATGCTGTTTCTTGCAGTCTTGTCTTTCATGAGTACTTGCATAGTATGGAAAAGGGTACCTTGACATTCTAAATGTTATCTATATATGACCACACAACTATTATTTTTTCCTAATCAGAGGAGGCTCTCGTGTCATTATATTAATTGAACTTCTTTAACAATGTTATATGCGACAAGTACTTGCATGTGAACAAGTGTATGCAGCCTCCCAAAAGCAAGCGCGTTTACGAAAGTATCTTTCAGTCATATTGGCAAGAAAACTTTCCCATAGGCTTTTTTTTACGCGAAAGGTGACCACACATTTCTTGATCTAGCAGACTGATCTTTTATGCTACAAGTCTGTGCTGCTTTCCTTGCAACGAGTAGTTTTACATATGTCTACAACACGTAGGTCCTTCATCGGCTATTCTTTTTTTTTTCTACAACTTTGATGTTTTCTTAGGAACAATATATTGCACGTTTTTGAAAGCTAGCCATTCAGAGGCCATTCTTTCTTGAAAAGCTTCTTTGCAGCCAGGCTCTAAAGTTGTTGATAGACTGTTTATGTCGATTTTTTTACGTAACAATTAGTAGCCTTGCATTTAAAACTTATCCTTTGTGCCCAATATTTAGCTCTCTTTTTGCACTAGTTAAGGTGTGGTACCTTATTTTTTATATGCAAATAAATATTGTTACTACAGGTACGTGTGTCGTCGTATGACTATTGAATATTTGATAAATAATATTTTATTCAATTCGTATTTGAAAATGTTTACATTCGCCCACCTTTACTTCTTGTACAATGCACAAAGAGGCACGCAAGCCATAGTGGTGCTTAATGAAGTCTCTTTTTGCTGCATGTAATAGTCGCAAAAAGCAGCTTCTCACAGGGAACTTGATTGTGTTGTCTTGTGTATTGTTCTTCTGCCATATGTATTCTGAATTGATAATTATATCACAGACAGATATATAACCTCTAAATGGAACAGACATTTATTTGATACACATGAACTCGCACCCTGTTCAGCTGGCTTTCAGTTACGCCGATTGTGGCCAGCCTCTATAGAGTATGTCTGCAATGTGGTATGAGGGTATGTGTGCAGTGCTACTGTTAAGCCAACTATTGTTCTCACAGCAATGTATTGAGTAAGGTTATTGCATAATTATTATTTAAAAAAAGACAGCATTAGCCCAGGTTTTAAGGGTGAGAAAATGCTTGGTGCACTTCACCAAGCATACAGACAGCATATAATGTGACTACATACCATGTGCTAGTTTGTATTTACAAAGTGTTTACAAAATGGGGAAGGTGGCAGTGAGACTCCTTGGGGAAGCAACACTTCAGTTGTACTGATGGTACGGCGTGACCATATAATTTCTTCATTGCTTGGTTAAAAATATGGTGGGTTACAACCTATGAAATGCCACACCAGCAAGGCTGAACATCCATCCTTACTTTTCAGTGGCTTAAATACGCCAATGTGTTGTTGAGCCTGTGTTGTTGAGATTCCGAAATATCGCCTCGTGTGCCACGTTGTCAGATGCCCCCTTCAGGTCTAGCGCAAGAATGGCCCGTGGTGTGTGGCAGGGATGACAATCTCCTTCTTCAATTGCATTAGCACGTCCTGGGTCTCAAGATGTCGTATAAAGCCAAACATGGGGTCTGGCATTTGCTGGGTTTCGTCCAGGTGTTGTTGGAGGCATTTGAGTACTATCCTTTTCATGATAATGCTTATGCATGATGTGAGGGATATCAGCCACAGGTTGTCAATGTGCGGGGACTTGCCCGGTTTGGGGATAAAGCGTACTTCAGCTGTTTTTCATTCTTGTGATAGCTTGCGTGATGTCCAAAAGTCATTGAAGGGGTCTAGAAGCGTCTCTAGGGCCTGATCTTCGAGGTTAGCCTCGAAGATTCTGGTCAGGCCCGGGGGCACTGCTTCGCTGGCTTTTTCCATCAATGGAACAACGACATAACACAGAATGAACAAACACGAGTGCTGTGTGACACGGTCATATTCCATCATGTAATCAATTGTACGCTCACTTTTAACTTGGCAGCTACTAAAAAAAACTGTAAGTAAATCAACAAGCCGTAGTTGAATATTCACTCGTGTGCTCGGTGATGACGAGAAGTGACTTGTCGATCTACACAGCTGTATTCCGCGATAATAGAACCATCTGTATAAGAATATGTTAATATATAGGGCATTAATTTTAAAGTGTTACGGAATTTTTAAAAATCGCCTGTGGCAGGTAGCATAATTCTTATCGTTGAGCTGGGGGGGTTATTCGATGAGGTGGACATTAGTAGCACAAAAAATCGAAACACATATTCAAGTAACAAAAATTGACTAATGAACTTCTTAGTTAATTACTTTACGACACATATTGCAATTTCCGAATTATAGCCGGTGAGCTTGCAAGACGCATCCACTTGAAATGAATTTCCAGGATGACGCCAGCTTTGAGATATTATTTTCCAAAGTGTGGGACGAAATACATGGGCGTTCCAGTTACTTTAGTGCTTCAATGTATAAAACAGCATTTTGGTAAAAAAGTAAGTGGAACAACAGTGCATTTTTAGGGCGAGTTTGATGGCACATATCTCCAAACTGGCATCATTCTGGAAATTCATCCCAAGTGGATACGCCTGCCAAGCTCACCGGCTCCAATTCGTAAATCACAATATGTGCTGTACAATAATTAACAATAACAATAATTAACAATAATTAATAATTAGTTGATTAGTCATTTTTTAATTAGTTCAATATGGGATTTCTCGTGTTACTAATGTCCGCCTCATCGAATAACCCAGCTCAACGATAAGAATTATGCTACCTGCCACAGAGGATTTCAAAAAAATTTTTAAAACTTATAAATGAACACCCCGTATAACACTGCGGCGCTTCAGCGTGCTACGCTGTTGCTGCGACAAATCCCTTGTTCATTGGCTTAAAAACGCACGCGCGATCTTGCAAGCTTTCGCTAGCACATCTACAAAAAATGCGCCGTCACGCCGCACACAACCGAGTACATAGCGATGTATGTTGTTACAACAGTATGCGGTAGCAATGATTTAAAAAAAGAGAGAGAAAGAAAGGAAAACGAAAAAAAAAAAAAAAGGCGCAGGTAAGATCACTGCATAGTGTTCGAGAGGTGGCTCAGCGCGCCAACGCAACACATGCAGTCAACAGAGTATGACAGTGCAAGAGTTTTGCGTTTTCGCCGTGACGCGGAAGCTTGAACCCACGCCGACAAAAATGTGCCAGTGTCGTCTGCTGTTGACGGTAGTTGCCGACTTAGAACATCTACAGTGGCAGTGACTCCTCTATACTTCAGTGCCCGGCAGACGAGCGCTACAACAATAGCCCGCCGCCGCCGCCGCGAGTACAGCAACCCGCCGCCAGGCGCCGCCACCTAAACAGGGCGCTCCTCCCTCATCCACGGCGGGGCTCGACTGGCAAGTGCGGCCGTCAACGCGCGTTTCTTCGAGTTGGCCGCACTACCCGCATTTCTTTAATGTCTAATTTCGAAGCTCAGAAGTACACATGTGGTTTGTTCCTTGCAGTACGAATTGCGAAGTGAAAACGGTAACTAATGCTGTTGTTATGCCGCGCCGCCCAGCAGTGTGCGTGCTCGCTTTCGGTTTAAAGTAAAAGCCAGCAGACGCGTTTTGTGGGGCTGCCCGCGCAGCAATGTATAATAACATGGTGCGAACGAGAAATGACAGCAGCATTTATTATATTGGCTGTTGCCTCAAAGCTTGAGGCACTTCCTTGAAAGGGGCTTTTTGTCGAAGTACCTATAGGCATCATGCTTATCCGTCACGGAGAATGCATAGTTCGATAGAAGAGGTCGCAGGAAACGCACAGAAATCAGTTCCATGAGTTTCAGCCTGTGCGGCTCGTCACTGTCCTTGCATTTCAACAGGTTGGAGCCACAGAGAGCAGGAACTGCACGTTCTACAAGACTAGTGAGGGGTTTCTCAAGGGCATGATGTTCCTTCAGTGCCTGTTCAGCAAACGTCCGTAGGGTGTCAAGGACAAACAGGAGCTGGTACGAAGGATAAAGCAATCCACCTCGATCTTGGCTGCGAGTGAATGTCAGGAGTGGCTGATTTGTTACTGGCTTTGTGCAAAGAGCTACACAGTTCTCGCAGTTCATTTGCTCCATTATAACACGAGCAATGTAGCCTCCAATATACACTGTCGCGGAAATCTGAAGGGAGGGCAGGTGCAGAGGCAGGAGCGTAGTGTTCAGTCGTTCTAGAACAGTCATTGCAGTCTTTGCAATTTCTGACCGCGGCTGCACTTGTTCTGCCGGTGTCTTTCGAAGCAATGCAGTGGATATACCTGCAGTCTCGCTGTGAGCAACGTTGGAAAGTGCATTTGAGGCAGCAATTCCTGTTTTAAGCACTTTCTCAAGTCCTGAAAGGGCTGCACGGACATCCAAGGTATCATTGCAACCCGAAGACATACGCAATGTCCCAAAGAGGGATTCTATGGGATCACTGTTAAATTTGCGCGTAAGCACGAATGAAAACTTCTCAATACTCAGCAGGTACTTAATGCATGCTACAGTTGAATACGTAGTGATGAAAAATGCTTCATATGTTTCCTTGGTCAAAAACTCCTTCGGATGGCTACATCTCTTTTTCAAATCCTCCAAGTACATCGGCATAGTAGCTTCAAGCCACTCGAGCCGGTCATCATCAACATTATCATAATGCCGGGCATCTGCAAAGTTCTGACGAAGGTGCTGCGTTGTGTTGCTTGTATCATGAAGAACAAACAAACGGTAAATGTACTTCATGAATGTAATACTAGGGCCTGCGCTTGCAAATGATACGCTGCAAGTGTGACCCGCTTGTTCTTTCAGGTGCTCCAAGGCAGCAGTTACAGCAGGAGACAGCACCTGCACGGCTCTACCGACATTCATCTTTTCAATATTGTTTGGGTAGACATGCTTGCGACTGAGGTAGCGCACTGGTCTTACTGTCAAGTCTTTTTGAAGCTCGTAGACAGCTTTGAGATGCGAAGACGATATTTCTCCTTTTGGCCCGATGTCATGGGCCAAGAACTGGGAGCGCACATTTTTGAGAACATGGCACGGATCAAAGCTTAGGAAAAGGGGTCGCTCAGGGTCACAGGGATGTTCAATCCGATAAGTGAGACAGCCATATCCCAGGAGCTTAAACGCATGTACATTTACTTTATGGTTGTCCGTAACGAGCCTTGTGATGCGAAACCCACAAGTTTCCACTTTCTTCATGATGAAGAGAACCAGCTCATGGAGTTGAGCGCCAGTCAGCCCTTTGGTAAAAAAGTAGCCTACCGGGATTCTGTAGGACGTGGACAATCCGCTCATCACGAAACACAGGAGCGAGTTTGCTAACACAATATCCTTGTGTTCTGCCGAAAAAAAAAAAAAAGCGAGTGGATCGTGCCAGCGGCGGGAGCTACCCTGTTTGCGTGGCGCCCCCGCGCGGCCGCCGAGAGCAGTAGAGAGGAGGAAGTACGACGGCGCTGGGAGAGCGTATTGCCGGGCACTAAAGCATAGAGGAGGCACTGACAGTGGCTAGAATAGTATTCTAGCCACTGTAGAACATCTTTGCCCCGCCTCTCGGTTGCCGGCTCTTAACATACGTCGCGTCCCCAAATCGGAGTGCGGATGCCGGCACATGCGAACCGCTCGAGCTCATTAATCAGAAAATTACCTAATAAGAAAACAAACATAATAACAAAATCCTGGCTCGGGCCAAAATTTTGCTGGTCGCCAGCACACAAACGCTGCGACCGCGCTGTTGCATGTTGCCAGTCGCTGGTTATCTGTTTTGCCAGCCAGAGGGCGCATGCGTACGGCACCGCTCGCGCCGGTCCCAGCGTGAATCGAATTTTGTGCCCGGTTGCTTCAACCGTCCGCCGCCACTGAACCGCCAGGATGCGGTGCGGCTTGCGGCGATGAGCGGCTCGAGCGTGTACAGGCCTTTAGGCGCATTTATGACTTCCACACTGCAATAAACGCAGCTGTGACCCTGCTGCCTGTGTATGTGAACGTGTGATAGGATATTTACACTGCTGGTGGCTTAATTCTTTGAGATGAAAACAAATTCGAATGTGACGTGTTTTGTGGGGCATCTGCTCGCTCGACCTACATCCAAGGCTAATCCTAATCTAGCTTTCCCACAGTGCGGCAAGCAATTATAATGGCACGCTAATAAGGATCCTAAGATCGTAACCATCCTAAGATCGGCTAATGCACGCCAATCAAAATAAAAGAGAAGCTTAATGGTTACGAAATGTTTTGCGCATAATGGATGATCTGGTATCATAATCCAACTTTCGCTTTTTACCGCGGCGGCCCATTGCTTGCGACTGTTTTCACCAACAGGAAACCTATGAAAACTTTAGTCTCTTGCGTATTTCGACGCAACTCAGCTCATCCACATACTGCGTTTCTTTCATTGTAAAATCGTAGAATAAAGACCTCACAGATGGAACCGCACAACCACCCGCGAAACCCAGCAGCTGCTGTGGTAGGCGCGACACGGGCGGCGGCTCGGCGGCGGAGTGCCTACCAAGCGAAACTAAATTCCGACGACAGCGCCACCGCATTTTCGTGACGTAGCGCCGTGGTGTAGGTCTATAAGAAGCATTTTATCGCCAGTATCAGAAAAAAAAGGCTCTTTAATATTATAAAACGACGCTTTTAGAATGAGAAATTATTAGTCACCAAGCGTAGTCGGAATGCCGATAACAAGCTTATTCTGCTTACGCATATATCATCTCTTTTTAAAGCCAAATTACTATTATAGACTATGCATACCGCAGGTTACAGATTTAAGTTAACCGGTTCACTTCTGTGAACCGTCTTGCCCATCGATCTCTACCATGGTGTATGGAGCCTACATTCAAGCGATGGTGGGGTAAGCGGCTCTGCCATCAGTCAACGACGCGAAGCTTGACGGGGTTGCCGTCGTCGCAAACTTTCCGTTTTGAGCAACTAAATAAGGCATGCCGATTGTCCTCTGCATCTTTAGACGATTTGCAATAAAAGGACCGATGGAGAGACTAAAAGTCTCTCTACTTTTGCCAACATAGTATGCAAACTGTTGAGTGAACAGCGTTAATTTTTGTTTGACGACTCGTCCCGAACTGGAGCAAGATGGCGATCTCCGCGGAGTCTGGAGGCCGTCCGAGACCATCTCAAAGCATACTTACCTGGTGCCGGGATTACCGTGATCAGCTAGGCGGTGTCCCCAGGGAGAGGCGCGGGCATTGCACTGCGCTCGTGCTGACCCCTGCCACTACCCCAAACTGGGGCAGATGGGGCATGCAATTTTTGGTAGTGGGGGACTGCGTTCGCGCTATCCCCCTCCATTACTAAATCCAAAGTGAGAAATATGGGCTCCACTGGAGCATGGGAGTGTGTGGTGCGCGGGTGCCGGTTCGACCCGGTGCTACTCGGTTAGACTGGAATTTGTTGACACCGGTTTGACGGGCGCTGGCCTTTTCCTAGTTGTTGCCCTTTCCTGCTTTATGAGAATCTCCCTCTCCTGCTGTTTCGATTTCAGCAGGATGGCGAGACCTTTTTCGTCGATATTGCGTATCGAAAAGACTAATGAGTTTAGATTTCCTTCCAATTGGAAATGATGCTTGCGCTGCATCTGCTCTGGCTGCAGGTGCTGCAGTTCCATCAAAACCATGTCAGCAATCTCGGAAACTGGCATTATTAGTTTGCCAAGAATAGTTCTCTTCAGGTGGAGTCACTGAGGAAGCTTTAGCTCGGGGCCTACTCTAATTTCCTTATTCAAGTACATATATGTGTATTTGAATACATGTGCTCTCAAGTAAAAAAAAAAGTTACAAGCACAGTGTATAGGAGTTTGTAACTCTGCGCCAAAAAGCAGACATTGCAGTTCTGCAAAGTGCATTTGTTAGAGAACCTGAAACACTTAAATGGGATATATGGATTTATAGATTATGTGAAAAGTCGAACTCGCAAATTAGTGGTATATTTCGTAAAGGTGTCAAATATAGCAGTTTTGTCCGCTTTAGATTTCACAATAGATGCAGTTTACAGAATTGGGATATTGTTATTTGTTACTGAGCTGGAAACTGGGTACTTTAGTTGTTTTTTTTTCTTTCAATTTTCACCAATATCTGTCAAAAAATTGATGCCCTAAATAAAAAAAATCTGCCTCCTACAATCAGAAGACTTAACATATTTATGTGCCGTGCACATAGTCAAATTCAGTGCAGTGGATGCCGAGCAAACGATTTTTCCGATACCATGTATTTAGTTAGGAACTTCCATGGTTCCCCCCTTACAGCCCTAAATGGCACAAGAACCTAACCTAGATGGAAACACGACAATTTAAAATGCACAACACATTATATACTTACTTGTGGTATGCACATTGCGTCCTTGCTTGCCTGTGAAAGGCAGTTAGAAACTCTCCTGATTTTTTTTTTGCAACTACACGGTTGGTACAATGTAAGGGTTCCTTTTACTCGATTCTGTTCCTTTCTTGTCAGCCACCACTCATAACTGCCCAATCCTGTTGATTTAGGTTTTAAGCAGAGTGCGGCCTGGACCAGTGATGAAGTGCGAAAAGGGCGAACAACACGAGCACGAGCACTTCCAACTATTGTCGGTCCTTCTCTGTGTGTCTGTTTGCACCTGTCTTCTAACAGCTGTGTTTCAGAAAACTAACGCAGCAAGAAATACTTCTTGAAGAACTGGACCGGAATCATTGCTGAGCCAGAGCTCTGCCTCAATCGTGCTGGGCTACACTTTGGTCATCATCACCACCACCAGCCTATTTATAATAATAAGTTTATTTGCCATCATACATATTAGATGGGAGGACAGAGGGAAAAAAGCTGCTCACATGCAGCTTGACCAGCCCACAGCCCCTGATTTGTTTATTTTGGCAGAAGCAGCATATCAACTCATAAAAGTATACACAAAATTGGCACAGTAAGTGAAATGTAACAAACAGTGTAATGATGGTGTCTTGAACAAAAACAGATTATATTAACAATAAAAACCACGGAACAACATGAAATCACAGCAAAAGGAAGTGTGCAAAATTAAGCACTGTACATAATACGGAGATTCCGATAAGAAGAAGAAAATAAATCAAAGCCATCTAATTCGTAGGCGTTCAAAAGACAGTGTGTAAGATAAACG
The DNA here is from genome assembly GCF_013339745.2 of Dermacentor silvarum. NCBI lineage: Eukaryota > Metazoa > Arthropoda > Arachnida > Ixodida > Ixodidae > Dermacentor > Dermacentor silvarum. Next base: position 31,696 of record NW_023605640.1, read on the forward strand.
CTGTTTTCCGGTATTAAGATGAGGAGTATGAACTAACCAGCTTTCTGCATATCTAGTTGGGTAGTATGATAATTTATTTTCCAAATTTGCTAGAATTTGTAGACTTCTGAGGTTTTCTCTTATCTCAGTTTTGAACTTCACGCTCAGTCTGTCAATTTATGTCTGTTGCAGGACCAAGGCCTTTGCCAGCGACCTCCAATTACCCCTCCCTTGTGCCAGCTGGTCCTATCTTATGCCTACATGCTTGCTAATTTCATCGCACCACCTAATTCCCTGCTATCCTCTACTGCGCTTCTTGGCACCCATTCTCTAGCTCTTATAGACCATCGGTGGTTATAGACCACCGGTTATAGACCACCATCCTGCGCATCGCACAGCCTGCCCAGCTCCATTTCTTCCTCTTAAATGACGGCGAGAATACCGGCTACCCCCCTTTGCTCTCCAATCCACACTGCTGTCTTCCTGTCTCTTATGCCTAACATTTTTTGTTCCATCGCTCATTCAGAAGTCCTTAACTTCTTAAGCTTCCGTGTTGACTTTACCATGCTTCAAAGTCACGTGGCACTACGTGCCTTCCTTCTCCTCGGGTGTTTTCTTGACGTTAGTGCAACTCAGAATGAGTGGAAAAAAAAAAAGCGAACGCTAAACAGGAGGCAGTAGAGCACTTCCTTGTCTCCTGTTTCTCCTTGCTTTTCCTACTTTTCCTTCACTGAGTGAGTTGCACTAAGCTCAAGAAAACATTATGCGATACCAACTCACCCAAATCGCCATCCTTGTGTTCTCCTTGGCAATTTCTGGCAGCCACTTTATCCCATCTCCAGCTGCAGCTCACGGTCGCCACAAAACTTAATTTTGAACTGTGACGTTTGTTCTCGAAAATGCGAGATGTACAGCACCATCTTTTTTCGAAGCTTGCGCAGCACCCCCAGTGACTGGCATGCGCTTCTTTTATTTGGACAGTGAAAATTGGCTATCTTTTAGTGAGGCATATATTGTAACACGACATTTTCGATTCTGTGTTTGCATTGTAATTGGTTGCAGTATGTATTGCACTGTGCTATTTGGATTTCGATCATGCTGCATCTACAGTTCTGACATCTTCAGCACATTTTAAATAAACAACTTGCATTGCTTATAGAATACTGGGACGGTCATCTTTGCCAAACTCAGGAGGGCTATGCACTGCGGTGCAACCACAAATTGTAGAATAAAAAAAAAATGCCATGCTTCTTTCCAGACCTTTCTGGTCTCTCTGTCGTGATTTTATAAAATTTACGTATACTGCAGGCTATGGTCAGGCTCAATCAGGAGTGAAGAACAAGCAGACATTGAATGCAATGATTGAACGGCATGTTAAGCGTATGAGATAACAATATCAAAGAAAAACTTAATTTTGATTTAGTACAAAGTGTAAATACAAATTGTGTTTATACAATGATGTATTATTCAGCTTTCGTCCTGTGTTCTTCCATCTGTCCATGTTTTTAGCGCTGCTTTTTCCACCATGGAGGCATACCAACGAGCTCGCCTTCAGACCCTTTCATGTATTATGAGCATGTTACATACCAGAGCTTATGTCTGTAATAGCATTAACTAATCAGACCCTTTCATGTATTATGAGCATGTTACATACCAGAGCTTATGTCTGTAATAGCATTAACTAAACAGTTAGCTGGTTTGCATGATGGGAAAAAAATAAACATCATATGCAAGATAACTTATCAGTCTTCAGAAGGAGTAGTGAACTTGGTATCAGTGAGCCGACAATGAAGCGATGTTTTTTACTTCAAACATGTGTGATTTGGTGATATTTTACTTGCCAGCGTGTCTAACCTGTTACAAAAAATGTACGTGAAATTCACACCCTTAGCCACCTCTGTTATTTGTTTCCTGCTTTGAGTTTGGTTACTGGGGTACCTATTTTCGGTGTCATTTCCAGACAGGACTCGGAAGTTTGCAGAGAAACACTGCAGCATTAACATGCAACTGCTTCCTAAAACAAGACAAAATTGACATATTCAAACAGTAAAGCCACTTCTATAGTTTATTGCACACTTTATTACGTAACATAGATTTCATTGGGTACATAAACGGTTGGTATTCTTATACTCTTTTCTGGACAATGTTCAGCAGCATCGGTTAGCAAAATAGAACTCACTCAGACTCACTAATATATATATATATATATATATATATATATCTGGATTCTTGAGGTGCTGTGTGCACAATTCTGCAAGCCAAGATAGTGCATCAAAAGTGAAAGCACTGACAAAGATAATGTACAAAACATTGAAACACTTCTGATTGGACTTCTGCTGTAATTTTGAATAATCTGTGTTTCCTCTTGGTGCCAGCATGTCGCATAGCAGGTTATCTATCATTATTTTTCGCGATGTTTTTTACATCAGGCATATTTTCCAAATGGCTGTATAGGTGCTTTTCAAGTGTGCTATAGACATAAAACAGTTTGTGTTCTTGTATCTGACATTCCTGTAGGGAGTCGTCAGATGAGTCGCATTCTGTAATTTTGACACGACTCACTGAAGGATTGAAGATTCCTAATCTATTAGACAGTTGTAGGCTTTTCATGATTTTGAAGATGCGAGATGTGTGATGAAGTTTAGATTTCTAATGAACAGAATTAATTGGAATCTGAAGGGGATATGTATCGTACCTATAAACTTTAGCTTAGGGCCTCACTCAGGCACGCTCGGCCAAGCTTACTCGGACTCAATGTTATCAAAATCAGACTTAGGCAAGCTTACTCACTTTCACAGACCTGTACTTATTCAGACTCTCCAAACCACCGACTGATGCATGTTCACAGAATCATGGGCACTGCTTAGTGGGCACAGAATTAGGTTTGTTGAGGATCATGCAGACTCCGTTTTGCTTGAAGTCTCATGAACTCGAAAAGAATTTGAATCATGTGCGACTGAGCTCAGACGGACCCACACAATCTTCGATTCACTGGCACTCACCCTGACTCGGACTCACACTTACACAACTCGCCTCAGCTCGTTCAGGGTCAGATATCACGCCTGCTCAAACTCACTCAGACGCGAGCGTTGCACCATCACAACTCCCTGGAGCTCACTCAGACACTTGGGGACGATTCTTAGTCTGAGTTGGAATGAGTTGACTCGTTAGTTCACTGACATGTGGTACAACTCAGGCTCAAGAGTCTCACTAGCACAACTCCCTGGGCCTCATTCAGAGACTCGGGGACGGTTCTGAGACTGAGTCAAGAAAATAAGTTGACTCAGTTAGTTCACCGACGCACGGCCACGAAGGTTTAACACGTGGTTAGTTAATTTTTCAAGGCTAGGCATCTGGTGTAAATAGAAAGTCGTGGTTGAAAGGTGTTGTGAATGTGCATTGTTTAGTCAAATCTCTGTTTGACGGGAAGGTTGCATCCTACTGCATTAACATTTGCCTGAACACATTCGATTATTTGGAGCATTAGAAACAAATGGTGTATCGAAAGGGACACCATAGGGCCAAATTTTTGTATAGGTGTGGTGACAGCATATCATGATGCATATGAGCGGTCACAAACATGGTGACACAATGAAGAACCAGAGGAGCCTGTAGGAAAATCTTGCACCGCATATTACAGTCTATATAGGCGATAGTCGCTGCACTTAAATATGGTCTGTACAGTGCTGAAACGTAATTTCTCAGTGAAAGCAAACATGTGGCCGCCATGCGGAGAGCAAAAATTTAACTGCGACACACGCAAGGTGAGATGTGCACCTGCTAGAAACCAACTCGTATATTATTTATTGGTGCAAAGCATGTTCAGCCAAAGACTATCACTTTTTGCTGAACGTACACGTCAAGCTCTTGAACTTTGTTGTTGTTTCAAACGTTTATTAAGTGAAAAGGAAAACAGAGGCCTCATGTCAGTGCGTCAGGCATCTGTGGAATAGGGAAGGGAAAAGGGTTAGGGTGGTTTAAGGGACAGGAATAACTGGCAGAAAAATAAGAGGGTAATTAAGAGATAAAATGGTAAAGAGCATCCCACACTGCTTTTGCTAGATGGGGTGGATGTGGCAGAATGAGGGCGTCCTTAAACGACTCGGTTCTTAAGTTAGTTGGGATCGTGTCCACGAGAATCTGTCATTCATCTTGAAACTGCCCAAATGATGTGTTCAGTAGGAGTGGATAATTGGCAGTTGGAACACTTGCCCAGATCTGGCACATCACGAAAGGAGGTGTGTCGTTTGGCAAGGGAAAGGTTAGTAAGAGTCGTGAGTTGCCTTATGCAGACTTGCTGGGAGCGTGAATAACATTTTAGAAGGGGAGTATATGATTAACATGACAAGCTAAATGGCTCTTTGCTTTGCCTCTTAATAGCATTCTGGTGCTAATCTGGGTCGTATTCAGAGTCCAAAGGGGTCTAGCTGTCTTGAGGCACGGGGGTAATTTGATCACTGCCGCGAGGTGGGCCTCTTCATTTTGGGGGTTTCAAGCATGGTCGGGTGCCCATGAGATGGTGACATTGACGTTGTAGTAGCAAAGCAGAGTGGCCTTGAGTTTCTGAATTTTCCGGAGGCTCAAACTGTGTGACAAGGGGACATTGACACTCTAGGAAAGCCCCTCGACTGTTGGTGTGAATGCATATGTGTTTGTAACATGACAAAATGGATATGTTGTTGGTGACATGAGTGAGCGACAGAATGATCCCTTCGAGTTCTGCTCCTTTAATGGTGATGTCTGATGGTAATAGGCATATTTTACGAGAATCGAGTGAAGGTATTCGCCATGCTGCTGTTGTGCTTGTGTCAGTTTTGGAAACGTCTGTGTACTATATGTTTAGTGTGTCTGGACGCTCTGTTTGCTTCTTATGTTGTATTGCGGCTGTATTTTTGTTGAGTGGGCGTGGACTTGGTTTAGGATGAGTTAGTGATAGAGTAGCCCATGGTGGTAGTTGTGAAGGTATGTCGGGTAGCCGTGATGTATTATCACCGATGGCTTGAAGGATATGTCGTCCATATGAGGTTGTTGAAGGTGGAATATGTGAATTGAGAAGTGGATCTGATCTGTCTGTGTATTTTGTCATGTTACTGTTGTTGTAAAGGTCTGAATTTTTGTGTGCATTGGTAGACCGGTAATGAGACGGAAACATCTCTCTGTTCAAGATTTCGATTGCGCACTGCTGCTTCCGTGTGAGATTAAGATATGGATAATTGAGCATCACGCATGAGACAAGCAGTGCATGGCAGAGTTGTCTAAAGGTCATCTTTCTTAAGACCAGACTGGCGAGACGTAAAGCACTAGATAATACAAAGTATTTGTTTCCCACTTTTGATTATGTTAGTGAGCCACGTATTAGCTTTGCCATGGTTAATACTTAAGCCTAGCACCCTTAGTGGGTTTAAGTGGCATAGGCTGGTTGTTAAGCTTGAGTGATGATAATTGACGTATTGGTTCTGTTCTTTATCTAGAGCCATTGAGTACTACAACATACTCTGATTTCTCTGGTGTAGCATGCATACCAACATCACGGAGAGAGTCTTCAATGGCATTATTACCTTGTTGAAGGGTGTGCTTTTGTTGTCCTATCGAGCCTGTGTTGGGACCACAATGCTACATTATTTGCATATATACTACTAAAATGGATTCTTGAGATGTCTCCGAGATGGAGACAGGCCATTATCAAATTAAGAAGAGTGGGGGACAAGACTGTGCCTTTGATTTGGTCCTGATTGAGATAACGTATTTACAACTGCGATTTGGTACGAGAGATTTTGAAGAAGACCCAATTTTTTTTTTAATTTTGAAATTGGCCTGTTATTCCAAAATGTTCAGTGCTTTCGTTAACTGATTGGCGTTAGCTGATTATAAGCCTTCTTAATGTCAATTTAAACTACTGTTTTTGTTTGTGCTGTGCTGTTAGGAATAATGAGCTCACGTAGTAACAGTAGGACATCTTGTGTACTTGCCTGTGATTGAAAGCCTACTTGGAAGAGGTGAAGAATGTTGTTTGTCTCTATGTAATGCTGCAAGCAATACAGAACTATCTGCTCTGCTAATTTGCAAATCGTGGTCATGAGTGATATAGGCTGCAAGTTAGTAAGGAGTGTAGGGGGTTTGTTTGCCTGGTTTAGGAGAATGGGTATAACAACGGAAGGTTTCCAATCTAAAGGCAGTGCACCGCTCTCCCAAGCATCATTAATTGCGTGCAGTAAAGTAGTCTTGGCATTTTCAGAAAGATTTTTCAGGTCAGAATTCGTGACACTGTCCTTTCCTGGGGCAGTTCCTGACTTTGGGGCGTGAAGTGTGAGTTCCAATTCGCACAATGTGAACTCGGAGTCCATCTCAGTAGGAGGGGGCGCTTGGAAATATCGGTGTATACAAGGTGGGATCAGAGGTTGTAGCTGCTTGGGGGAAGAAAATGTCTTCTGCTTGGGTAGCTAGGTCATCAGGTGCAATGCCGAGATGAAGGGCAGTGTTTTGAGCTGCATTCCGGCTTTTTGATTTTCGAGACATTCAATTAAGGAGTGTCCAATTTCGGAATACATGATGTGAACCACTGAGGGAATTGTGTAACTATTTCTATTGCTTAGTATACAATCCCTTTGCATACATTGTGGCCCATTGAGTGGCAAGGTTACGTTTTCTTACAAGATGGTGTGTGATGCCTTCCCTTTGTTTGTTTGAGTAGCAAAAGATGGGAATTCCAGAGATTAAGTAAATGCTGATCCGGATCAGGATTTTGACGAATGCGAATTTCAGTGGAAGAGTTTTTGCGAGCGTTATGAATTTTGCAACAAGGTGTGAGAGGTCGCATGATTCTAAATTGCTGCTGGCAAGTTTAACAGGGTATTTGCCTCGATTTATGATGTACTCTGTGTATCTGTATGTAATGCGTTGTTTGCAATGGAGAGTAATAGTCATTGGGAGATGATCACATCCGAATGTATGTACTAGCATAGTCCAGCTATGCTTGAGTTTGGGAGTACCCCCAAGTCATGTCCGGTGACATATTCTTTCGACGTCTGTACTGAGCTAACCTTATAGGTAAGTTTACGTCAATAAAATGAACAAGTTTTGCAGCCGTCACGAGATTAAGCAGTTGATGTCCGTGTTTGCTAGTGTATTGGTAGTTCGTCTTCCAATAATGAAAGAAATCTGATTGGCAAAGGTTCTGAAAGTGTGTAATCCACGAGAAATTATATTGTAAAGTATGTAAATGCCCCAAGCGAATATAGGCCGATACGATAATGTATGTGTAATTATGACTCGTACAGGGCACTGCAGTGATCTCTTGTGATACGTAACCATACTTGGTAGTGTCCAGTTGTGAATGTGCTATGTTTCGCCAAATAGAGAGGAGCTTTACCTGGGGTGGAGATTGTTCCCTGCCTTCTATCTGGGATTGTGGGGTTTTGATAACCGACGTAGCCATGCAGAGTGGTACTGGAGTCATTGGTTTATTGAAGAAGGGCGATAGGATGGGTTCGCTCCAGGTGCAACAAAAGCTCAATTTTTTGGGGTGCAGAGCACAACAGTTAACACTGAAGAATCCATAGTCGCATCTCGGGAGGGCAGAAAGTTCTTCATGGTTGGGATTTGGTAGTTGTTGGAGTAAACTGAATTTGACTTTGAAGCGTAGCACTAATGATGTTAGGCAGCATTGTTGTCAAATTGTTGATATGGTATGATGCACCTCTGTGAAGATGTGTTGCAACCCGCCGTGGTTGCTCAGTGGCTATGGTGTTGGGCTGCTGAGCACGAGGTCGCGGGATCGAATCCCGGCCACGGCGGCCGCATTTCGATGGGGGTGAAATGCAAAAACACCCGTGTACTTAGATTTAGGTGCACGTTAAAGAACCCCAGGTGGTCCAAATTTCCGGAGTCCCCCACTACGGCGTGCCTCATAATCAGAACTGGTTTTGGCACGTAAAACCCCATAATTTAATTTAAGATGTGTTGCAGAAGCTGTGGAAGTACTTGTTGCCTTATTACTTGCGTGATCTGCTAGCTGTATCGGCTTAGTGAGTTGTTCTTGCAGGACAGGAGCAGTCTGTTCTTTGATGGTCTCAGTTAGCGTGATTTTCAAGGATGTGAAAAGTTCTTCTCTGATGGCCTTTAGTTTTGGCAGTACTTGAGGTGATTGTGGGATGAAGGTTTGGTCTCCCTTAGCTTGGTGAAGCAATACTTTAGATGGCGCGGCTTTCTGACTGAGAAGTGGTACAAATAATTTTCCAGTAAAAAGGCCTTCTGAGCCGGCCATTGAGGGTTTCGGTGATTCGTGCACAATTTGAGCATGTTTTTTAAGTCTTCCCACTAGTGCAATTTGAGCTTGTTTATCGGTTGCCATGCGGGGTCTGTCGCCATGTTTGCGCCTTTACAATTTCCGCATGAAGGCGTAGTTACACATTTGCGATCGTCATTTTTCTGTAAACTACATGTGTCGCACTTTGGTGTGGCGAAGTTTGGACTGATGTCCTCTTTGTGGCTGAAACGGTGGCATGTGGTACAGATTACAGGCCGTGGCTTGTATGGATCAATTCTTACATCGTGGTATGGATGGACCCGCACTATTACGCTTAAGTCGCGAAGTGTGCATGGAAGTCGGTCTTTTTTGAATGTGACAAGTGCAGAGTTTGTCTTGCCCATTGGATGAGCGCAGACAACTTCCGATTTTGAGCAGTATATTTTATTTGCAAGCTCAGCTGTAGGAACCTCCTGTATCCTGTTACTACTTCTCTTATGTTGCTGGCTTGTAAGCCTTCCTATGCATGAAATGGTACAGTGTTTTTTTTTTTATGTTCAGTTGCTTAAGATAGAGAAGTTCAGTGGCCAATCGGTGTGACTCGATATATCAACTGCGAGTAAAATCGAGTGCTCCAAGAAACACACCTGGATTTCTGGGCAGTCAGGAGTGCCTTCACCTGGTGTTCATTGGATCGGTATGTGTGGAGGAGGCAAGCACCTTCAAGGTTGACTGGTTATTTGGGATGGAAGATGATTGTTATTTAGGCATTCGACCTTGTGCAGTAGGAATCGAGGAGTTATAGGTGCTGCAGGAAGCGTCATCTCCTACTTGAATGTTGCCAGCGGCAGGGAGGTGCTGTGATGAAGTGGAGGCAGGCTTGGGTAACTTTGGCTTAGCAATTCTTCTGGACTTGTGCGTGACTTGAAGCCTGGACGCTTTTAAGAGCACTTCGTGGTGCTTAGGCGATGCACAGTGAAATCTATAGCGCTATCACTGGTGGCAAGGTCTGTGTCGACGGCAAGGTCTGTGTCTGTGTCGAGGGATCGTCAACGTCCACTCTGAGTGTGCTGAAAGGGTTTGGTGCCTGTTAGGGGTGTGAAAATATTCGAAACTTTCGAATAACGAATCAAATAGTGTTCTACTCGAATATTTCGAGATGTCAGCTGCACACAGTTAAACATAAACTAGGAGCAAAAGTACAATAAGTTTTCACCTCCACGGGCATATATAGGCATGAAACATGAGATCTTGCAAAGTGGAGCAGGCCATGTCGCTTAGGTAGCCATACTTAACAGGCTATAAAGCAATCATTCGGACTCTCTGAAGAGTCCTGTGTATGTGAAGAAACTACTTGTTTGATCTGAATTCTCCATTTGTGCTTTTAATAAACAAAGCTTCATAGCATACTACGTAATGAAAAAAACTTGCTAAGAATACCAGGATGTGAACATTGTGATAACAGCTGTTCATTATTCAAAAATTATTCGATTTGTATTCAATCTGGTCTCAAAAATCACTATTCGCACACCCCTAGTGCCTGTGATACGCCATGTCAAAGGTAGCTGGTGTCGAGGAAAATCCCAACGGCGACGGTAGAGGAGCCGTGTGCTTCGTTAGGCCTCCAAAGGTAGCTTCGCCGGTGACCGGGGTGGGTGGGGGGAGCGCGATGAGAGAGGAGGCAGCCGGGTTCCCAAGCGTGCGCTGCGGCGGGCCGAATTTCACCGTTGCATACAATATCGGTCGCATATGCGCATGTCCTTCAGGACGGCGACTACGCCCGCGAGCACGCAGGTTGTACTTTACTGTTATTTGCGTTTGTGCTTTTCGAAGTAGGCAGAATGGAGTCGGCGAAGGCAGCTTAGAACTTCAGTTCGTAACGCATCGAGCGCGAAGTCGCACCGTTTCAGCCGGGAGCGATTTCCGCCAAGGAGCCGTGCAATCTGCAGCGCGGCTCCACGTACGGAGGGCGATTCTAAGCTCCAAATTGTCAACTGTCGTTAGGGTGTGTCCAGATTAATGTCGATGCAGACGTACCGGCCGTCATGCAACCGCAGTTAGAGCGCCTACCGCGCGTCCTCCTGTAGACGCCATTCGTGAGAGTGACCATAGAATAAAGAACAAACTTGGTAAAAGAACCAACCATCGCCTTGAACCAATGCCATTGAACCAACTTGGAGTGGTCCTATCCGTGTATCCACGAGTGTGGCATGTGCGTCCTATGTAGAGATGTCAGAAGGGTACGGGAGCGTGGTAAGCGGCTCCGCCTCCAGTCGATGACGCGAAGCTTGACTGGTTTGCCTACATCGCAAACGTTCTGTTTTGAGCAACTGAATGAGGCGTACTGACTTTTATGTGGACATTTAGACAGATTGTAATAAAAGGAACAAGGCAGAGACATTGAGTTTCCCTAATTTTGCCAATTTAGTGACCAAACCTGACAAGTGAACGGTGTAATTTTGGTTTGACGACTCGTCCCGAACCGGAGCAAGATGGCGATCTCCGCGGAGTCTGGAGGCCGTCCGAGACCGTCTCAAAGCATACTTACCTGGTGCCGGGATTACCGTGATCAGCTAGGCGGTGTCCCCAGGGAGAGGCGCGGGCATTGCACTGCGCTCGTGCTGACCCCTGCCACTACCCCAAACTGGGGCAGATGGGGCATGCAATTTTTGGTAGTGGGGGACTGCGTTCGCGCTATCCCCCTCCCTTACTGAATCCAAAGAAAGAGTAACATGCCCCTGGCAGTACATATTGCGCGTGCAGCTTTGTTGTCTTGTACGCTCGGACTTTGAGAACCGTGGTGTGGTAGAATGTGGTTGTTGGTGCATTTTCGATTTTAGCATATGCAAAGCCTGCTAGTTTGTTGCTATTGTTCATCGAAAAGAACTTCTAATGAGTTTAATTTGCATCCAATTCGAAATCCAGATAGGGACACATGTTTGAGAAGCAAGTTTCGCTCCTGGTGGGGTTTTGTTTAAATGCTTACTCCATGACAAGCAATCGTTTGAAATCTAGCATGGCTTGAACTTGCGCTCAAGGAAAAAAAAAAAAAAAAAGCATAACCTTGAGTGGCACTTGGGGGAGGGATGGATTGTTTAGAAAGCCTCCAGATAAAAATTTGCATGGTTAGACATAAATTTGCATAACAATGTCTGTTGCGGTGTCTTAGGCACCAAGCAGGACAAGGGAGCTAGCTACTCAACTGACAGACTACTAAAGACACAGTAATGCAAGATTTTGAGTGAATGTTATTGTCATGTTAGGAAAGACGGAGTTTGATGAGTTCAAACTTGTTTGCCATTCGAAACTTAGACACGGAAAACAAAAATTTGGGAGGAAAATTTCGCGTCCAGGTGTTGTATTCAGATGCTTAACTCCATGTGTAAGAGGAAGCTTTGACTCGGGCCCAACTCCCATGCCGCCTATTCAAATACATGTAAAACGCAGAGATGCTTTTTTGAGACAAGAACTGGGCCGATTTTAATAAAATTTGCTGCATTTGAGAGAGAAAGGAGGACGCGGAGAAATAACTTGTATTCAGAACCATATCAGAATGGCGCGTTAAAATCTAGCGACTGTTAGAAGCGGAATTTTGATTTCGGGCCAAATTTTTTAAAACGAATTTTCAAAAATTGGTGTGCGTGTGTGAAAAAAAAAAAAGAAGCACTAAGTTTACACGTTCGTAGCTCTGCAAGAACAGATGTCGTAGTTCTGTAACTACATTCCTCAGAGCATCCAAAGCGGACAAATTTGATTTATAAATTTATACCTGACCGAAATTTGTTACATTGATTACATGGGTCTTGCAGAAGTCCCACTCGCATATCAGTGGCCTATTTGAGAGCCATGCATAATACTACTGTGTTTTAAACGTTTTCGTTTTTGATCAAGAAATACTAAAAACAAAATTCACGACATATATCTGCGCCCTGCAGTCGGTATGTTTCGACACCGAGCAAAATTGTATCTCCGTTCCTACATATTTTGATAGCATCAGATGTTAAGAAATGCTGAAGTTGATGGGTTGTTTACTGTTTACGGGTAGTTTACCACTAATGTTTTTTCCTACGGGAGGGGTGAACCGTTATAAATTCTTTTACTGATTCAGGTCGTGCTGAGATATCTTTCTTTACATGTGACTCGCGAGAATCTTCTTTGACCTTATTCACGATTTGAAGGTGTAGCAAACACACCACTTAGTTTTCACGAGCTGAAAGGCGAATTCTTGCAACGATCGCTTGATACCGTCGAAGGAATTCAGTGACCCCTTTGCGTAGCACCTTCGGGGCCTCTGTTGATGCCATATCAGCAGAGTAACCAGTCAGGCTTGTTGGTTGAACATTGTAGAAGGCTACAGCGCTGAATAGGCGAAGACAAGAGAGACACACAAAGTTCTTACACAGACACAGCGCTGTGTCTTACGAACTTAATAGATATACACATAACACTGTCCGTAGTATACGTACATGATACGCGAATGCAAGATTATCGTAGTTGTCATGTGAGAAAAATGATGGTTACTCGACAACTGCATTCAAAACAGATTTTGCGATCGCGGCGTGCAAACGCGTTTGAGAATTTTCATATTTCGCGCGCTTTCTTCACGACACCGGGAAACAGATTGTTGCGAAATAGGTACGAGTTTTAACATGGCTGAATCGGACTGACGTTTCGTGGAGCGCATTTGCTCACCGGAATCTTCTTTCCTCTATATTTTACGACTTGTGGAGTTTATTGATTAATCTGGACTGATTATGCACTAGAATGTAAAAAAAATTAAAAAAATAAAATTGCGCGATCTAGCCAAGGAGGATTAAAAAAATCATTTTTTAAAATCCTCCTTGGATCTAGCTGCTCCACAGAGTGGTCGACAATGACCATTTAATTGCGTCTTCCAACAGCGTGCTCGGCTATGTTTAAGCCTTGGCTAACGTTTAGCTTATACACCTTGTAGACATGCAGGAAAGTCACCGATCTACGTTGGTGAGGACGCAACACTCCCGACAGGCCGAATTCCGGAGGCACTGCAATTAAATTAGGCCTGGGTCGGCTGACACCTTGCACGCGACATTTGTCCCCGCAAAGCTCGTTTTAATGCGACAGGTACACCAAGAAAGCGTGGCGTTCAATATCACGTGCTTTTCGCGTGGTGCCGTTGTGTCAGTGTTGGACTACGGGGGTCAGCAGGCTGCCGCCACAGAGGCGCCTTTGGATTATGGCAGTTCAATTCGTACGACATGATGCTGCGCGCGCAAACCTGTCCTAACGGTGATTATCGGGCACCGTATCTTCCAATCGCCGCTATTGCAGTTGTGCGGTTCGGTCTTCCGTTGGGAGAATACTGAGACGTTGTAGAGGAGCGAGGCGGATCTTTTGAGCCGATCTTTTCGAAGAACTTGTGAGCCATGGTCCAATGTAAAGTGAGCGGCAGTTGTTTTAGAGAGGAAGCCGTGCCGAGCCGTTCTGCCTGAGCTTCTGTGTGCGACATCGGCAGTTTTCGGTCAGTTCTCGACCACGTCCGTTGGAGTTCCAGTCAGCTCGGCTCGGACTCGGCTGCCGTTCCGTTTCTGTCCTCTGCCGTCGCTCTCACCCAGCTCCTCTCCCCCGGAGCTCGATCCGCTCAGCTCACAGGGGCGAGGTCGCGCAAGCAGCTCGCATTCCGAACGTTCGCTTGCGCGCTAGTTTCGCCAGCGCCGTACTTTCGTCTGAAAATCGAGGCGGGAGTGAACGCCACTTACTCAGTGCCGTATCAGTTACAGTTTAAGAAGCATTTTATCGCCAATATCAGAAAAGAAAGGCTCTGTAATATTAAAACTTGACGCCTTTATAAGAATGAGAAATTATTAAATAGTCACCAAGCATAGTCAGAATGCCGATAACAAGCTTATTCTAGTAACGCATATATCATCTCTATTTAAAGCCACATAACTATTATAGAGTTGTCTAGTACACTCTGTTATAGACTATGCATACGACAGGTTACATATTTAAGTGAACCAGTTCACTTCAGTGAGCCGTCTTGCCCGTCGATCTCTACCATGGTGTGGTAAGTGGCTCCGCCACCAGTCAACGACACGAAGCTTGACGGGGTTGCCGTCGTCGCTCACGTTCCGTTTTGAGCAACTAAATAAGGCATGCCGATTGTTCTCTGCATCTTTAGACGATTTGCAATAAAAGGACCGAGGGAGAGATCAAAAGCCTCCTTACTTTTGCCAACGTAGTGTGCAAACTCTTGAGTGAATTGCGTTAATTTTTGCCCGGCAACTCGTCCCGAACCGGAGCAAGATGGCGGGCGCTGCGGAGTGTGGAGGCCGTGCGAGACCGTCCTTAAGCATACTTACCTGGTGCCGGGATTACCGTGATCAGCTAGGCGGTGTCCCCAGGGAGAGGCGCGGGCATTGCACTGCGCTCGTGCTGACCCCTGCCACTACCCCAAACTGGGGCAGATGGGGCATGCAATTTTTGGTAGTGGGGGACTGCGTTCGCGCTATCCCCCTCCATACTGAATCCAAAGAAAGAAATGCATATTGTCTGTGCTAATCAGAGCAAGACCACCTGCTGAAACGCTTTAAAGCTCTTTCTTGTGTGCCTCACCTAGGCCTTCCTACATGACTAATTGTCATTCTTCCTGACAGTTGGTTTCGTCACAACTTTCAAAGGCCACATGAATTGGGTTTGGGATGTTCATATTTTATATTAATTGGCGCTGTCAAAGCCAAGCTCAGGCAGTTGTAGTGAAGCCAACTTTACTAAAATGAAACACATTTTATGTGTGTTCTGTAAATAAATATATTATTCCGAGTGTACTTCGGACAATTATTTAATATGCCGATTCAATCAATCACTTAAGAAAATGGGCATTTTGGAAATGTATTTGTAAATATAACTCGGGGAGTGTAAAGGATTAAAGATATGTGAGCTCAGAGCAAAAGCGTTTAGCTGCAACCCAAAACATTAGTTGCCTTACTTCATTGTCAACCTCAGGCACTAAAACAATATATTTTATGGTTTCACACCTACTTCCCTACAAAGGTGGATAGAATTCATGCCTGTTTCGTATAGCACAGCATTCCTAACGCAGAACTAAATAAATTAGTATTAACTGGTAACCTAAAGAAACCAAGCTTGTAAACCTTCACTAGCTCACGAGCAGGTAGTTTAACGCCCAGGCGGCTCATAACACAGTATGCTGTGTCAAGAATATTAGTCGAAAAAAGGTGGTGACCGTCGTGTGCAGTGCCTCGGGGTAATTAATGCATGCAGCAGTACAACAATACCTGTTTTAGCTCATGCCACATCAACTGATTAATCGCAATTAAATCATTAATTGCAGAATTTGAGGGTAAGAATTCCCCACACAAAGCACTACTGGTAATAAAATCACCTCCAGCGAGTGTCGAATGGATGCCGCAGTGCTATAGTTGACTTGCCAGGGGGAAGGGGGGGGGGGGGGGGCGAGCCTCTCCTCAAACTATGGAAGGGGTGTCGCCCCCTCCCCCCGACTTTAAACACTGCATGCTTATGAAGACTGCGCGTGCAAGTCGTATGAACTCGTACTTTGCGTCACTTTTATTAGACATTTATAAAATACATTATATAAATACATTATATGTTATATATTAAAAGTGACGTACTTTACGTCACTTTTATTAGACATTTATATGGTTTAACGTTAGCGTATTAACGGGGTTAAGGGAAATAGCGTTACCGTTCCGCAAACGAACTTTAGTATGTTGCGTAGTTCTAGTATGTAGCGTAGTTCACGTGCGGGAAGCCATTTCATGACGCTTTGAATTTCGCATACATCGTACTCCTGATTGATTCTGTCTGTGTGTGCGTCCGGAAAGTGGGAGAGGCGGCGCAATGGGAGCGAGGGGCGCGTTGTTATTTGTACTTTCGATGTGCGTCGATCTGCGGCGAAACAGTACAAGCTGTCTGCCATAGCATAGCCTCAGAAATCCTCTGATCTCAGAGGCCATATGCCGTCGTCGTGCCTATTTCCTAACATCACCGATAGGTGGCGCTGGCGTCTCAGTTTTTCTTTCTTTCTTTTTTCTGTTATGCTTGGTCGCGTTCGAAACGAGAAGCGACCTCGAAAAGTCAAGATTATTCATTTGTCGTCGAAGCGGCCTGAAAATAAGCGAAAGCCGTTTACACAGCCCTCTTGCCCATCGATCTCTACCATGGTGTGGTAAGTGGCTCCGCCACTAGTCAACGACACGAAGCTTGACGGGGTTGCCGTCGGCGCAAACGTTCCATTTTGAGCAACTAAATAAGGCGTACCGATTATTCTCTGCATCATTAAACGAGTTGCAGTAAAAGGACCGAGGGAGAGGTCAAAGGCCTTCCTACATTTGCCAAAGTAATGACCAAAATGCTCGAGGGAACGGCGTAATGTTTGTTCGACGACTCGTCCCGAACCGGAGTGAGGTGGCGGTCTCCGCGGAGTCGGGAGGCCGTTCGAGACCGTCTCTAAGCATACTTACCTGGTGCCGGGATTACCGTGATCAGCTAGGCGGTGTCCCCAGGGAGAGGCGCGGGCATTGCACTGCGCTCGTGCTGACCCCTGCCACTACCCCAAACTGGGGCAGATGGGGCATGCAATTTTTGGTAGTGGGGGACTGCGTTCGCGCTATCCCCCTCCATTCTCAAAACGCAAAATCAGATCTCAAAATCGTGTACATTGCAGAGGTGTGTTGCAGTTATCTTGTTGGTCGTTGGAATATATTGTAGATAGTGCCCGCTCGAGGTTTCTCGATTCAGGTTGTTGGGGCGAGGCCCTGCACACTTTGCATTTGCAGCTACCAGGGCGCGTTCCAGCATGACGCGCGCAAGTGGAGCTATTGTAATTTTGTTGCATACCTTAATTTGTATTCTTTCTGCCAGGGGCTCTCACCGTGGCTAAATATTTGATCCAGAAATGTACATATAACGAGAAACATAGTTAACATGTCATGTTTTTGCAAAATAAGCAGACCATTGTTTTTATTGGACTTCTGTTATTAAAATCTGTGCTTTATTACTTTCACTGACGTGTGATAAGCAGCAGCCCACTGGTATCGACTGCAGTCCGTGCTGTTTATCGATTCAAATTTTACGGTGGTAATATTTGCGAATGGGGTGGTCGTTTCCTATGAGCAGCATCACGCAGGTTCATTTTAATTAGATTCCAATAATATCTCAGCCACATTATGCGTCCAACATTCAATAGCCACCACCAAGCGAACTTGTTTATATCAGCTGCGGCGTTTCACTCGACTGCATGTGTTCAATATTGCACTAGTGATCTGCCACGTAATGACGTGTTGCTTGATAAAAAAATGTGCTAGCTAGCGCAAAAATTCATCGCTGAAACCGAACAGTTTGCTTGAAGTCTACCCACGAAAGCGGATTGACCTTGCAGCCTCTGGGCGTATGCACTGGTGAGTAAAAAAGCAGTGCTTCGCATTTTTAACTTTGAATTTCTTTGCATGCGAGGTAAATAAAACAGGTTCCTGTGGTCATTTCTTAAAAGTGGGAATTAATAATAATTATGTAGTTATTGCTTTTCAAAGGCAATTCACATGAGGCTTTTGTTATTTTGACACATTTCTAAAATTCCTAACATGGAGTACAGCATAAATAATAGTTTTGGCTGTTTCTGCATAAATGAAACACTGCGATAAATTCACTGCACATTAGTCGTAAATGTACTTCTGGTGATACAATTAGATTAATTGCATTTGAGACATAATAAGATGACTGTGTTTATTACTAGTATCTTGTCAGAAACAGTTCTCATCTGATTGAGGCTTGACTAAGCACAGCCCACACAAGGACACCATTGAAAGAAATGCACACTCAAAACAGTGTTGGGTGGTGTGTGTGTCAGTGATGTGATTCCTGCTCCAATTGCTCCATAAGGCCAATCCTGCTGCATCCTGATACATTTTCGATAATGTGTTCCATAGCTGCTCCAAAAGGTGTTTTCTGCTGTTTTAAAAACCAACTAATCTAACCGGCGACATCATTCATCACACGCACTCGTCATGTGTGCACAATGGAGGAAGCGAAAGAAGGGTGCGAGAGTAGGGCTGCTACGAACTTGAAATGTGGTGGCTCCGGCCATGGCTGAAAGGGCGCTTTCAAAACTAAAAGGTGAGAGCACACAACTTTCATAATGAACGTTATATGGAAGAGCGTGAAGCAACAAAACGACAGACACCGACCAAAATAAAAGCTAAAAAATAATAAAAACTGAGTAAAAGACGTTTCGGCTTCGCTACGGAAGCCTTGTTCACAATGGGCTCGTCTGGTCGGGATGAAACATGAAGCAACAAAACGACAGACACCAGACGGGCTTCCGTCGAACCCTCGATTTCATATATGGAAAAGCGTTCTGCTGGTACAGCAAAGCCTTTTCACGATGTGGCTTTGCTTTGCTTGAAAGCCACATCGTGAAAAGGCTTTGCTGTGGTTTGGTCAAGGGGATGCATGGTGTCATAAAATTTTGTTAAATGGGGGAAGTTGTTGCACATGCTACTGAGCTTGTTTCTCTTTGTTGCACTGCTTCCATTTTGCTGTTTTTGGCTGGTGTAGCTTAGCGGGCGAGCATTGCGCACTCCTAACGCTCTACCGTAGTCCAGTTCCCCAAATTTCCGTCTCTATGGGCGCTTCTACAGTTCCCGCCATTTTAGCACCCAGCCTCTTGCAAATTGGAAAGCTAAAGTAGAGATTAGTCATACCATTGTGGTGCTGTAGTGGTCGCACTATCGTCATCACAGCTTCATCATGTAATTTGGTCGTCATTACGTAGCCATGCATGGGATTTGCATGTTTTAGTGCCACAACTTTATGTTGAGCTAAATAATTCTTGTAAAAATGTGCTTGTTTCCCATTGGGCTCCCTCCTTCTGTAATCTATCTTGCGTCTCTCAAAGGCAATTTTTCCACTTGAAAATATGCATTAAAATGCTCCAAAAGCTCTTTTTTCTGCTCCAAAACGCACTTTTCGCTGCTCCAAGAAGCTGCTCCAAAACGGCCTCGGCCAATCACATCACTGGTGTGTGCGTGTACTTTTCTGTCATGGAGCGTTTTGTGCCCTGTTCTTAGTCAGACATGAATCCCAAACTCACCCACACTTCTACCATATATAGTAATTGAGGCTCTTTTTTCTTTCGACTCCAGTCTCCAAGATGCTGCCCTTCACCCCTTTGGACTCTATTGTGTCTAGACGTACAAGTCAACAGGGATTGTGCCACCACTGGAAGTAACACCAAGGGCCAGAATCCTCACAGTGTATGTTTCTGAACACTTCAACTAGAACCGTGATTTGTTCGTTTATTGGACTAACTTTTTTTTCCACCATTTATTGCTTGCATGTTTGTCATGGCTTCATCATTTCTATTTTCAGGAAGATGGACAAAAGAGAGATTAGCTGCCCATGCCAAGTGATAAGAAGCTGAACGGTCACCATAATGACAACAGGTCCTCTTGAACTATGCGGCTCACCATGAAATGTTTGCAAGTTTACCAGAGAGAGGTGTGCGAGCCCTATCAGGAAAGCAGCAGTCTACAGTTTTGTATCATATGAGCGTTCCGCTCACAAGTTTACTTGATTTTAAGATCATTTTATGACAGATGGAGAAATAGCATGATGAGTCCCAACTTGTTTCTTTTCTAGTCATTAGAGAGTTTTAGAATAGGGGCCAAGAAATAACATCGAAGCCACTGTGCATGCGCGAGACTCCAACTGTGTTTAGGTTTTGCATCGGGCACGTTATTTCACCGATTTAGCGGGAGCCCCAAAAGCTGCCCTAAAACGTTTGCGTCAACAAACATTGCGACTCCCATCGAAGCAACAGCTCTAACCTAGCACCAAATTGGGCTTGATTTATGGTAACGCGTGAAGCTCGTAAGCTAGGAGAAAAGTGACCTAGCACCAAATTGGGCTTGATTTATGGTAACGCGTGAAGTTCGTAAGCTAAGAGAAAAGTGAATGTGGTTACCACTTTCTCTCAACTATAATGTATGTAATGAAGACTGATTCATTACGTGCCGCTGATTCCGCATTCTATTGCCGATTTCATGGCTTGTAGGCCTAACACGGATTTTTATTTTATTTGGGAATACTGTAGCCCTCACTTGAAGGCCATTACAGGAGAGGAATTGTCAAAGAAAACATAAATATAAATATCATCACTGACAATACAACAACATAAAGCACTGTAAAACACAAATTACAGGGAAAATGAACTATAGGTATACACGTGTAAGGACTGTAGATATGCAAGAAATAACAGAAAGCATGATCAATTCTTACGTATCCCGTTGCCTGTAATACAATTCTAGTTGTGTATAAAACTCTTTAACATTTTGAGCTGTTACACTGCAGTCCGGAAGGCCATTCCATATGTCAATACATGAGGGAAAGAACGAGTGTTGGAAACCATCAAGGCGTGTTTTATAAGGTTGTATACTGGCACTGTGGTTTAAACGCGCACTGTGTTTTAGAGGGGGACGAATGTACGTTTCTTTGTTTATTTTTATTTGATTTCTGGTGATCTGGAAAAACAATTTCATTCGTTGTTTTTCTCGACATGTTTCTAGCAGTTCCAAGTCGCAACATTTCAACATGTCTGTTACAGAATCGGTTCTCCGATAACGCGAACAAACAAAACGCACAGCAGTTCTCTGAATTTTTTCAAGTTTATCTCGCAAGTACAGTTGATGAGGGCTCCAAACGGAGGAGGCGTACTCCAAAACCGGGCGAACAAATGTTTTGTACGCAATTAACTTTAAGCTTTTTGGTGCATGCTGCAACTTTTTTCTCAAGAAGCACAATTTTCGGTAAGCCCTAGAGCAGACCTCCTCCACCTGGGGGCGCCAGCACAGATCATGATGAATGATCACCCCTAAATATTTAAAGCTACGTACATTGAGCAAAGGGTTGTCACCAATTTTATATTCAAAGGAAAGCGCGGTTTTCTTTCTTGTTATATGAGCAAACGTCGATTTTGAGGTAATTTATTTCCATTTCCCATTTTATGCACCAGTCATATAAACCTTGGAGGCATCGGTTAATTTTCCTTTGATCGGTTTGATCTGCCATGGTGGAATATATTAAGCAATCGTCGGTAAAAAGTTTTGTTTTAACAGGTGATTCAAAAACACTGGGAATATCATTGATGTAAATCAAGAACAATAGCGGCCCCAATACTGATTCTTGTGGAACCCCAGATAAGACTTCTAGTGAATGAGACAAGCAGTTTTCAATGCGGACGGATTGCACACGACCACTCAAATAGGCTGCAATCCAGTTCACAATGTCTAGATCAATACCTGCATTCTGAATTTTAAAAATCAATTTACAATGCGGTACCTTATCAAAGGCCTGCGCAAAATCTATGCAGATGACGTCAATTTGTTCTTGCGCATCCAAAGCTAGATAAAAGTCATGAACCGTCTCAATGAGTTGCGAAACAGTGGATAAACCGCTTCGGAATCCATGTTGTGACAAAGAAAAGAAGTTATTCGCCTCAAGGAAACGAATGATATGCTTGGCTATTGCGTGTTCTATAAGCTTACAACTCACAGAAGTGAGCGATATTGGACGATAGTTGTTAACTTGACTTACAACTTGACTTACAACTTGACTTACAATCCGCCACCACAGGGCGGATTAACTTGGCTGGTGAACGCATGTGAAGCTGGTTACTCAAAACTAAGCTCAACAAGTTGCTTGCTGCTAATAGAATAATTTCTAAATTGTAATTAAATGCAAAAACACCAAACTCTAAATTACTCTTCTTATCATACAATTGTATATTTTATTTAAATATTTATAATAGCTTCTCGTTGACGCCGTAGTGGCGCTGCAAGTGCAAGACGCTATCTGCAAACACAAAGCCCTTTTCTAAAACTCTTCACTCCTGCATGCTCCAACGCTAACACCCGCAAAGCTCTTTGGGGCCTCAAACTACAGGGGCCCCTAATCTGAAACTCTCTATTATAGTATATGACGACCAGAACAGAAACAATGTAGCAATCTCCCGCTTGCTAATGCACAAATTCTGTCATTTGCTCTTTGCAAATCTGCTAGGCGGGCATTACCACCAAGTATCACCTGCTCCATCACAACACTAATTTGTTACGTTAAAATGCAAATAATTTTAAAACGATCAAAAAGCACTCGGTGCAATTTTGCTGGAATGATACTTCATGTTCACTGAATCTCTGGCTGTCACTCTAACATGGTTCATGTACAATTGGCATGAAATCAATAACTAGGCTCCACATTTCACAAACATGACAAATCACTAAAAAGTCTTATTGTCTCTTCAAACAGCAGAGCACAAACCTGAGCACAGTGTGTTCCCTAAATGTGTTTTGAAGTATACTTGGAGAATAGTAGGTTTGGCTTAACATTCAGCCAATCAGCAGTGGACGAGCAAGGGAAGCCCTCAGTGTGGGAACTTGTCGTCATGGCCCTCACAAATATGTTTGCTTGTTGAAACGTTGGCTCCAGGCTGAGGCGTCCCTTGCTCACTTCTGTTACTCAATTGAAGTGCTCATCTCCTTGCAACGTACCTCTTCACCTTGTTTAAATACATAAGCAAAGATTTTTTTTTCAACATGAAACCGTAAATTGCATTTTCCAAGGATCTGTGAGCATTAATTGGGCTTACTTATATGTTGATTTTGTGTGCTTGTTTATTCACACAATATTTGCAGAAGTCCTTGTAAGCACTGTTGTCTCCTTAACGTTCCTCACTTTCCTATGATTACTCGACTTGTCTCAAAGCCTTTACTGCCGCACCTGAACACTAAATGTGCAGCAGCAATATCCAGAGCAGACAATATGTATGTAAAATATAGCATAACTTTATTTTTTTTCCTACACTACGTGCCTCTTGCCAATACTAAAAAGAATGGTACATTGCAGCTTGAGCGTATCTTGCTGACAGTACATCTTTGCCGAGCACTTCTTGTTTCTTTTTTTCATCTAGCTGAAATCGTTGAACGAAGACCATATACGTATAGTATGAAATACAGTGAGCAGCACTGTATGCAACTACAGCATGAGGGTAGCCCAGCATAAATATCGTTGTCTGAAGCTTAGTTCTCCCTGCTTTAGCGGCACCCCGAACACGATAAGAAAACTTTGCTCGATTCCAGTTTTCAATACCATTAAATAGATGGCTCTCTGTGTTTCTGTATGTTGTAAACTCAGTGACTGACACCATTAAGTCCACCTGACATGTACGAAAATTGTGGGCATGTACTGCTTCAATCACCATTGACAATAAACAGTGCAGGCTTAGGTACATTTATCATTGCAATAACTCATAACCATATCCTGTAATTACTGCCTCTATAATTAAGGTATCATGCAACTTGCAAGATATATGAAGACAGCATGACGTTTGTGTATCTGAAGCTTCTTTTTGTTAGATTGGTGAAATGCAACTGCTTATAGATTTATTCTATGGTGTGATTTAATGGCGTGTGTGTGTAGACTCCCCGAAATTGAACTCAACATAGCTCACGCGGACTCTGACTCAGCCAAAATTCTACTAAGCCAGGCTCACACGAACTCAGCCTCACGGGTCAGTCCAAGTCTTAGTGAGCTGACTCTTGAGTGAATTCATGGACCTGTGTGTACATTACATGACATTTAAAGTTGTGATCTGTGTGGTGCATATGAAAACGCTGCATAGGAGCCCATGTTGCATCGCGTGAAAATAAGTACTATTGTACGCATTGAAGTTTGTTTTATAGAATTTAATTGACTGTTGCATGAAAGCTTCACCTCATGTCCATTCCAACAAGTGCATTGGATCTGCATCAAATATTTTGCCAATGCTGCTTTTCTTGGCCATTACGACCTTGGCCATTACTGGGTGGCCACGTTTTGTACATTTCAACACAGTTGAGTGAATGACTGTGGTGCAATATATTAAAAAAAAAACAGCGCTTACATCACTGCAGCTATAACAATCGGAACAGGATACAAACACATGCACATAATAAGATGCACACGAATGATAAATTAAATACATGTACAGATGGAATCGCACTTCGGCCAAGTTGGCCGCCATCCATTGCAAGAAAAAAAGCACAGGCCAACACTGCAATGAGACCACGCATGACCATGCTGCTTGCTGGGTCCATGGGCAGTAAGAGAGAGAGAGAGGCTTTTTAATGGCAAAAAGGTGGAGAGGTCGGCCTGAGTAAAGTGCGGCTGTAGGAGAAACATACGTGTA
The DNA here is from genome assembly GCF_013339745.2 of Dermacentor silvarum. Classification (NCBI taxonomy): domain Eukaryota; kingdom Metazoa; phylum Arthropoda; class Arachnida; order Ixodida; family Ixodidae; genus Dermacentor; species Dermacentor silvarum. The sequence goes on from NW_023605640.1 coordinate 56,163, forward strand.
ACCTAGCAGTTACCTCGAGGTAGCAGCTACGGACACTGTTGCATTCCATAGCCGGTCGCTCAAGTGTAGGAGTGTGTTGAATTGGTCTGGTTGGTTCATAATGGAGGGGGCTAAAGACATCGCGAGGGACCGGATGAAAGCAGAGATGCTGTACACAGCGCTGGTACGTTGTCTCTGCTTTCATTCTGTCCTTTGCACTGTTTCTCCCCCCTCATCGCTCAAGTGTGTTCAGTCTGTACTTCTGTCTGAACTTGCGAAGGTAAACAGCTTTATTCCATTGTTCATGGAGAAAGCTCATATAAATCCTTAGAGATATTGTCAATGCTTGACACTTTTCCTCAGAACAATGTGTGGTATGCTATTTACGGTCAAGCATACTTTCAATACCAAGAAAAGGACTTTGTCTTTGAGCATTGGGTTAATGCAGGAGTGACTTTTGCAGCGCGCAAAGCATTGAACTGTAGAAAAAAAAAAGAATGAAGGGTTAGCGAAAGAACGACAAACATGAGCGCAATTCAAGCAGCCATAAAATTTTGCTAACACAATCCATTCAGGAATACCAAATTAATTAGATTGTACCTTGAGCCTTGCCTTGCACTTGTACTTTGGTCGATTAATCCATGCAGTTTGAAATGGCTCCTATTAGCATGCTCTAACAATGATATAACACAAGTGCATAACCAGCTTAACAGCTTGGGATGCTTGCTTTAATTTTCGTTGAAGGAACCCTAACATCTGTTCCAGTTGCATAGGTTTTTGGTAATCGGGGGTTTTCAGCCCCACTTTAAGATAACGTGTTGAAGCAGTACAGAAGCACATGCATGCGAACGAGATTGGTCGATAGTTCCGATAGCTTCCTATTTTACGCTTCCCACTACGAATGCAAAGTTCTAGTGCTCTATTTTGTTATTAAACAAATGTACTCCTAACAACATTTTGCATGTTTGCCGTGGGACTACACTGCTGCACTACATACGGCAGCATATTGATTTAAGCTGAGTAGTACAGATTCACATTATACTACCAGCGCAAGACACAGGACAAGAAAGTAGACGGTGCTCATGTCTGTTAGAATGATATGATGGTACACAAGTGACTGCAGTTTCTAAAAAAACTTGGTGGTGTCGGCTTTTACACCTTTAGAAATATTCAGAGAGGGCTTTTCTACACATAATTACAGCACAAGCGCCACGATGGATGAAGAAGGGTAGCACTAAGACTGAAGTTCACAATACAAATTCCATTCCATGTTCAGTAATCCCACACAAATGATTTGCGGGCTCCTTCAGGGGCAGACGAGAGCTTCCAGGTTGGTGCTTACTGCTGCGTTTGGTGAAAGAATATGGCTAGGAGCAGGCACCACTAATGCACAATTATGAGCGAGATCCACACATCATTTCTTCAGAATCTGATGCTAAACACGAGTAGCGCGAGGGTCTAACTGTGCTGACACGAAGACTTCGCTGCAACCAAATTCCGTATACCGCATATGCGATGAGGGTATCTATATGGGCTTGTTGATACGTTATCTTCTAGTTTGTTGTAGTGCAGACAGAACGACATGGACAAGAAATGCACATGAGACAACACAGCGCTGAATGACCAGCTGTGAACGCCCGCCATGTCTCCTCGCACTGAACTTCGGAATCGCTGTTGCGCACTCCAAAACAAATTTAATCTTTAAAGTGTTTTGTAAGTTACAAAACATGCATATCATTTGCTCCAGTTAAAGAAATGTCAATAATATCATAACGCAGAGGTTTTTTCATTACATTTGAAAAATTATGCGGCGTATGCCACAAAATATGGCTGCAAACAACCCTGGGCGTCGCACAAGACGCATTGTTGGAATCACAATCTTGTGAAACGAGCCCTCTAAAAATTGCATTGCGACACGTGCGACTGCACCGACTTTTTTTTGCTCCAGTTGCAGCATGTGAAACAGCCTTAAAAGATAGCGGGCAAAAACTTAACAATTTCAAGAATCAGGACACCATCTACATAATAATCCGCTAGGCTCACCTATTTTAATGCCCCCCTTCAATGCCCATTCGCCACTCACAGTTTGCACTGGGCAACAAGGCCGCTGAAGGTAAATGCACAGAACACCTATAATACTTGAAGAAGGGAAACTCTACCTTCCACAATGCAACGAAAATAAGAGTAGTGCTGGGGTCGGGAACTACAGTATACGACCAAGAGACGGCGCTGGCAAAATCAAAACTAATATCTTCATGATTACGTAGTGAGCAATATGGCCGCTGCGGTAGCGGCTGGTGTGGCTGGCCGCGATGCTTGCTCACTGGTTTTGAGCATTTTGTTACCACTGTCGGGACAGTATTCATGTTTACGGTACTCTTGCATGACTACAGATATCTTTATTATGTCGCCAGGTGACTGAGAGGCCTCAACTGGCAAAAAAACACATTTCAAACAAGTACGCTAATTGCAGACTCGTGAGCAACATTGCTTCTCTCTTGTTGGGCACTGCTTATGTGTCGTGATACGTGTGCACACTTGATTAGCTGTGGACGTGGGCGTCGATGCCTGCGACTGTGATTTCCGTCACATGCAACCTGAAATCACACTTCTGATACAATAAAAATCACATTGTGTGAAATGGCCCTTACAGTGTTCTTTTCACCAGGGTTAGGTACATGAATGATTGGACTTGTGTACGGGATGTCATGGCAAGCGTTGCTCTTGGCTTGGTAGGAGGTTGACCATGTTTGTGGCATCAATGCATACTGTGTGTTGCATAAGTAGTAGTGCCAGGTGTTTAAAGCTGGATCTATGAAAGGTGAACAAGCTGGTGATTTATCTGGAGGAATCACGTATGCTCCTAGCATAAAGCATACATGACTCGTCCAGGGGACGTATTCTGTGACAATCACTTTCGGTGACAGTGTCGTCTTGGCGATAATATTGCCGTCAGGCGCGTGCTGATTGGATGGTTAAGCAAAATCGGATGACCGTAGTGCTCAACCAACTCAATCAGCTCTTCCGATTTTGCTCAAGCAGCCAATCAGTGCGCACCTGATGGCCAAGGCGTGGCCAAGGCGATAGTATCGCCGAAGTGGATCGTCTCAGAATATGTCCCCAGATAATTCATTGGCTTGCTCACCGTGTGTAGGTTGAGCTATGCAAGAAATATAATTTATTCTACTCAGCCTGTTTTGTAATGCCAATACAATTAAGCAACATGTTTAAAGGCTCGAAACAAGGTGTCAGAGCACAAACACTGTCAACTGGCCTACACAATTTAGATTTACACAGAGCTGGCAAAGGTGGCCTGGGCGACGACTCGGAGGCAACGCAAGTTCGACAATGTTGGCATGCAGCGAAATGGCTGCCTAGTTCTCTTCATGGTGCTGCATTAGTGTAACCTTTCTAAAGATGTTCATAAGACTACAAAAAGTTCACTTTCACTTGGGGCATGCTTTACATAACTTCCTGCAAAAACGAAAATACCCAAGGAAGCGGACGGGAGGAGGGCAGCCATGGTAGCTTAATTGGCAGAACATCGCATGCATAATGTGGAAGATGTGAATTCAGCTCTCAGCTTCTGCACATTTTTTTCGTCCGCCTGAATTTTCCTTTTTCTTATTTCTACAATAGTTAAGCGTGACATCAGTTTTTTTTCCTATGGTTCTCTCAAGCTTCATTTTCAATTTTATCAGCAGGTTGGAACTAACAAAGAAATGTAGCCTCTTGGATCCCCTTATCCTTTTTCTCTCTTGCCCTGTGTATATCACACATCATCATGTTTCCCCGGGACCAAGCAGCTTCCTTGGTTTGGTGTTCGGCTTCAGGGGTACAAATACTACCAGCACGGTAAA
>NW_023605641.1:0-20185 GCF_013339745.2 Dermacentor silvarum
GTGATTGCGGCGAAATTATTCACGAACCGTCTGAAATAACAACAAAGCCCCACAAAGCTTCGGACGTCTTTGACAGACTGAGGTACAGGAAAACGTGCTACTGCGCGAACCTTCTCCGGGTCGGGTTGTACGCCGGAAGCATCGACGAGATGGCCTAGCACTGTAATCTGTCGGCGCCCGAAGGGGCACTTCGATGAGTTTAATTGGAGCCCAGCCTTGCGGAAGACGGCACGGATAGCTGCGACGCGCTCAAGGTGCGTCTCAAAGGTAGGGGAAAACACAAGGGCGTCGTCAAGGTAACAAAGGCAAGTTGACCACTTGAAATCTTGAAGCAGAGAGCCCATCATCCGTTCGAACGTGGCAAGGCCATTGCATAGACCCAACGGCATAACCTTGAATTGGTAGAGGCCACGTGGCGTGACCAAAACTTCCTTTTCTTGTTATTGTTCATCTACGGCAATCTGCCAATAACCAGATCGATGGTCTATGGACGAAAATTATTTGGCACCGTGAAGACAATCAAGAGCGTCGTCGATTCATGGTAAGGGGTAAACGTCGTCCTTAGTGATTGGTTGAAGTGACCGTAATCAACGCAGAAACGTCACGTGCCATCTTTCTTTTTGACTCGACGAGGGTTCGACGTGGGCTCAAGTATGTCTTTGGCGTGCATCTTGTTTACTTCCTGCTGAATAACTTGCCACTCAGCCATGGACATGCGATACGGTCGGCGGTTAATGGGAACAGCGTCACCAGTGTTTATCCGATGCTTAACATGGGACGTCTGATCCAGTGGTCGATTGTCAGTGCCATATTTGTCGCGGTAGGAAAGCAAAAGGCGATATAGGGCGGCTGCCTGAGCAGGTGCGAGGTCCGGAGCGACTATGGTACGTCTGTTAATCTTATTTGATCGTCGATTTCATTTTCTCTGATAATTGCATATGTTTCATTGCTTTTGTATGTCTTTTTCATAGACATATATATATATATATATATATATATATATATATATATATATATATATATATATATGTGTGTGTGTGTGTGTGTGTGTGTGTGTGTGTGTGTGTGTGTGTGTGTGTGTAAATATTTATGTATTCCGCCCCTCCTGCTTGAGCCCCATTTGGGCCTGCAGTATTGAATAAATAAATAAATAAATAAATAAATAAATAAATAAATAAATAAATAAATAAATAAATGAGCCGTCGAGGTTCAAGCCATCCTGGTGGTAAGCAGGAGGATCTGGAGACGCGTCGGCTGCAAAAGCAGTGACGTGGTCGTGGCAGTGACGTGACCGGAGCATGGGCACCGCTACGTCTTCAGGTAACACTCTCTTCGTCAAGCCAACATTGATAATGGGGAGGCACATCCGATTAGCGGCAAGGGTTACGACAGAGTGCGGCACAGGGATGTTGCGCGCCCGGAGGACATCGATAGTAGGTGCGGCGACATAGTCGCCATCAGGCACGGTTGCTGTTGAGGCCAATTCGACGAATATTAAGGCTTTTGGAGGTAAGCGAACAAACGCTGTAGTGCAGAAGGTGTTCGGTTGTTCGGGGCGAACATCTGAAAGAAGAGGAAGCTCGAGGCACAGCGTACCGGCGGAACAGTCGATGAGGTCGTCGATGAGGTCGATGCGTCGTCAAAAAAGTCGAGCCCGAAGATTAGGTCATTAGTGCAACAGGTGAGCACGGTGAACAGGACTGGAGCATGGCAGCCAGCAATTCTATGTGAGCAGTGCACATACCACTGACGCCAACAGTGGCGCCATTGGCGACGCGTACGGCTCGAGTGATGGCGGGCATAAGAAATTTTTATTGCGATAGCAATTATATGGACGCTTCAAGCGGATTTCTGCTGCCAGCGTCGCCGTCGCCGTGAGCTTCCGTATAAAGTCCAAGGGCGATAAAATCATTGCCGCGCGCCGTATGCGCGAGCGAAAGAGCGCGGGGGCCGCGCGCTATCACGAAGAGCGAACGCACGGCGGGAAGCAAACGCGACCGTCGGGCGAAAAGCCGTAGGGGTATGGGAGGGATGGAAGTGGGGCGACGCTGTGCTCCGGCACCAAAGGCGTATCTTGCAACCGGGCGTAAGGGGAACTTGCCACTCAATCTCCCACGCGAAAGCAAGAAAGCGGAAAGGCAGCGCGGGAGAGAAGGGGGGGAGGGGGCACAGCTTCTACTCTGCCAACAACTGCGCTCGTACTTTGCCCGCGGCTGTGGCGGTCGCCCGCACCGTCTGTTACTCCACATGGCTCTGACCTTTGTATGCGCTGTGCATTCGCCGCTCAGTTTCCGTTGAAGTGATAAGGCTGTTTCACATGGTGCGATTTTGCAGTGCGATTTTCACAGCTGCGATTTCCGCAGATGCGAAATTCGCAACGGCCGTTTCAAATGGTGCGATGTCAACAATGCGACTGATGCAGCGCCCAGGGTTGCTTGCTACCAGATTTTGTCGCACACGCCGCATAAATTATTTTAATGTAATGAAAAAGACGTGCGCGTTATAATATAACTGACCTCTCTTTATTAAGACCAAATAATACGTGCGTTTTGTAATTTAAAAACGCTTCAAAGTATAATTTGTTTTGGAGTGCGCAACAGCAGTTTCTGAAGTTCAATACGAGGAGAAATGGCGGACGTAAACAGCTGTTCGCAGGTGGTCGTTCAACGCTGTGTGCAGGCTCGTGTGTGTTTTATGTCCGTGTCGTTCTTCCTGCGGTTAAACAAATTACAAGAGGACCTATCAACAAGCCCCTATAGCTGTTGTCATCGCATGTGCAGTATTCGGAATTCGACTGCAGCGAAGCCGTCATGTCAACGCAGAGACCCTCGCGCTACCCGTGCTTAAAGTCAGCTTCTGAAAAACGGATGTGTGTGTATTGCTGGTGATTGCGCATAAGCGGTTCCTGCTCCTAGCAATATTCTTGCACCAAACTTAGCAGCAAGCACCAACCCAAATTCTCACGTCTGCCCCTCAAGGAAGCCGCAAATGATCTGTCTATAATTACTGAACGTGCAATGGAATTTGTGTTGTGAACTTTAATCTTAGCGCCAGCCTGTTTCGTCCGTCTCGGCTCGTGTGCTGTAATTATTCATACAAGTGCTGTCTGAATATTTCGAAAGGCGTAAACGCCGACACCACATTTTTTTAGGAGCTGCAGTCGCTTGTGTACGTAGTATCGCATCATTCTGACAAACATGGACGTCGGTCTGTTTTCTCGTCCTATTTCTTGCGCTGTTAGTGTGCTGTGAATCTGTATCAAGAAGCTTAAGTTAATATGCAGCAGTACGTAGCGCACCCGCGTAGCCCCACGGCTAACATTAAAATACCTTGTTAGGAGTACGTTTTTTTTGTTTAATAACAAAATCGAACGCTAAAATTTTGTATTCATAGCGGCAAGTGTAAAGTAAGAAGCTATCGAAACTATCCGCTAATAGCATACATGTGCTTCTACCTGCTTGAGCACATTATCTTAAAAGTGAGGCGGAAACCCCAGATAACCAAAAACATATGCAACTGGAGCAGGTAATATGGTTCCTTTCCTGGAAATAAAAGCCAGCGTCCCAGTCTGTTAAGCTAGTCATGTACGTAACCTATATTAGAGCAATGTTAGAGCATGCTAACTGGAGCCATTTCAAACTAGCATATTTGACCAAAATAAGAAAGTGCAAGGAAAGCGTCAAGGTACCATCTAATCTGGTATTCCCGAACCGATTGTATTAGCAAAACTTTTATGCCTCCCTGAATTGCCTGCGTCAACGCAATGCTGAAAACAGGGAAGCTGATTCCCTTTCTTGCTGGTGAAAAGCTGCTAGAATCTCAATAACAGACTACTTATGTTCTGAGGGAAAGTGAGGGGCACTGACAATATCTATAAGCTTTTGCATGAGCTTTCACCTTGAACGAGAATGGAATAAAAATATTTACCGTTGCAAGCCTCAGAATCCAAACATTCTCAAAATTTTGAGGAGCCACAATAAATTTTGAGATATAGACAATAAAAAGTGTGCCTACGTACAAGTACACACTGAACACATTTGAGTGGTTGAGTGGCCAGCTGCGAATGCAAAAGCGTCCATAGCTGCTACCTCGTGGTAACTGCTAGGTTGCACGTGTGTTTCTCCTATCGCCCATGTACCTGGTAAGGGGAATGGTTATACGTAATCCCATTGCAGCATTGGCCTGTGCTTTTTTTCTTTTTTCAATAGATGGTGGCTAGCTGATTCCGTCTGTTTATGTATGTATCATTTGTGTGCATCCTATGTGCATGTGTTTGTATCATGTTCTCATTGTTATACGTGCAGTGGTGCAAGCATATTTTTTAATATATTGCACCACAGTCATTTATTCAAGATTGTGTTGAAATGTACAAAATGTGGCCAACCAGTAATGGCCAGGACAGCCAGCAGGATTGGCAAAAATATGATGCAGATCCAATGGACTTGCTTGAATCGACATGAGCTGAAGCTTTCACGCAACGATCAATTAAACTCTAGAAAACTAACTGCAGTGTGTACAGTTGTCCTTATTTCACCCGATGCAACACGTACTCATAGGCAATGTTTGGTCATTCACCGCACAGGTCACATAATGTAATGTATACATAGCACGGTGAACTCACTCAAATGTCGGCTCACTAAGACTTCGAACTAACCATGAGTCTGAGTTCGTTTGAGCCTGACTGAGTAGAATTTTGGTAAATACGAGTAATAGCAAGCTCGGTTGAGTAAACTTTTAGTGAATATTTTCATGTGGTAGGCAGGGCAAGCTCATCACAGTATAATTTTAGTGAATATGAGTCAAAGCAAGCTCGGCAAGTAGTTTTTTGGTGAATATGACTCAGTGCAAGCTCACCTGAGTAGAATTTTGATGAATATAAGTAAGAGAAAGCTCATCTGAGTATAATTTTGATGAGTATGAGTCAAAGTAAGATCGGCAGGTAGATTTTTGGTGAGTATGACTCAGTGCAAGCTCGCCTGAGTATAATTTTGATGAATATTAGTCTTAGCAACCTTGGCTAAGTAGATATTTGGTGAATATGAGTCAGAGCAAGCTCGGATAAGTAGAATTTTGGTGAATATGACTCTGAACAAGCTCGACTCAGTAATGATGGGATATGGTTATACGAGTTTATGCAGTAATACATGGAAGTGCAGACTCATTAGCAACATTGCCTCCATCTTGATGGGCAATACCTACGCCTCGTGATGAGTCTGCACACTTTATGAGCTGTGGACATGCAAGACCCACCCACACTTGAAAAGATGCTATGATTCACTGCACAATTCTGATCTGCTTTTGTTTAATGAGTTATCTCCTGCTAAGAAAAACAAGGTGTTTGCCTGCTTTTTGCATTTTGCATGTGTTTTACAAGAAGTAGAGACAGAGAAGCAAGAAAAGGCAAGGATGTTTATGGCGAAGTCATTTCTTAGAGTACTGCGATATGTTACAACCAGCGTAAATAAAAAGGATTCGATGCACTGAAGTAAGCGAAAGGTGCAATTACCTTTAATTGTGAGGGTTTAATACAGATGCAGTAAGGATACAAACTCTGCAACACACTGAAGGCATGATTATAGTTTTTTTTTTTTCAGCAGAAAAATGATACATCAGAAAAATAAGAAAAAAAACTGCTTAAATATTGCTTCGAAAACAATTTGGCAATACTGTTTATTCCCAGTCAAAGCGTTAAATATGCTATTGTAGAACATTCATTGCGATATATAGCTTGCACCTTCGGTTTGCCTTTGCAAGCTTGATAAGCAGTCGCGTCTAGCAGCGGAAGTAACAGAACATTGAAATTAGATAATTAATCGGGGAAAATGCGCATGAAATCCAAAACCAACCGACTGCAACTAAACGGTCGCGCGTATAGCGTGACCTATTGACCGTAGCATTTGTCCGTAGTTGCATATTCTTTGAATTGTTCCGTGCTTAAAAGCATACCGCGATAAAAATGTGGCAGTTTCGTATAACGCGAGTTGTCTTCAGAACCACAAAATTGGGACGACATCCGAAGGTCATGCATGCATGCTTCCCGTGTGGGACACCTCGTAGTATTTACCAACTCGCAGCGCGTGTGAATAACGGAAAATCACGCAAAAGTACGTACTATCAGCACCCGAAGCCAACCTAAAAAACAACGTCGCCAGATTAGCAACGTAGCGTGTCAACAAACCCATAGAAATCACAGAAGCTAATCTGACCTACGAGTTTCTATCTGCACTGTCCGCGTGTCGGTGCTGATGTTACGTACCTATTGCGCAATCCAATCAATTAGTTGCACTGTTCGAGGCTTATTGAGCCAATATTTATAGACAAAAAAGTATCTATAAACGTTGCGTTGAGCGACCGCCACCATTTTCCAAATCAGACCGCGAAATAGCTCATGGCGCAATTTCGACGGAAAATGGCAGCGATTGCTGCGACGCTGCGACCAACTGGTTGGTCACAGCCGAAAGTCGCAGAATCGGCCCTGCGACTGCGATTTTGCATGCGACGGAAATCGCACTTCCGGTGCGAAAATCGCACTGCAAAATAGCACCATGTGAAACGGCCTATAGACCGCACGAACCTCCGCCCGCTGCGGCGGCTGCGCTTGCTGCCAGTGTTTTGACAGTCGTTGTCTGTGGTCATTCAGTGTGATCTATTCATGTTTGCTTGTTCGCGCTGACACCACGCTTGTTAACTCAGTTAGTAAGCGAATGTGTCCAAGTTTATGCAGCTGATAAAACTACTATCCCTACTTCGAATAGCTCTCTACTAATTTGCTATTGCAATTGATGTTTCGCCTTTCGGGCAAAACTGCGACATTTTTGAAGCGACGACTTAGGTTGGCGCTCATTATGGACACTTGGGCTCCAGTATCAACCAATGCCGTCAACGGAACACCATCTACGTCTACTTCAATTAGGTTCGTGTTCGTGAGGAACGTCAGTGGAGGATTTAGACAGGGCGAATGTGATGCAGCACTACCTCCAAGAGCTGCATGGCCTAGTTTTCCGCCCGGCGGGTTGGCGAGGAAAAGCGGTGAGGTTGGGGTGACGGGGAGCAACGGCGCTAAGGCGACGGCGATCGCACGGAGGAGCCGCTGTCAGAGGCATCAGAAGTAGGGTACAGACAGAGAGGTGAATCACGGCGAGCGTCAGCGTATGGGCGAGGAGCCGGGAGTGAGCTCCAGTATGGCGGAATCCAGGGCGTGCGGCAGTGGCAGGATTCATGACCAACTCGGTGGGGCTGTTCCGTTCCATGGAAACGGGGCCATTCCGTTCCAGAACGCCTGCGGTGTTCCTATTGATTCCTTCCTGGAACTTGTAGCCATGTACCTATCGTCGACTATTGTTGAATTTCAGGATGAATTGTTTGTGCAAAAGAATGGCATATGCATAGGGTCCAGTGGGGCACCCGTCGTGCGTCACATTTTCCTTTCAAAATTTTACAATGCTTTGAGCAGCTCTTTAAATGACGATAGGGTACACTCTAAAGAAAGGAGTGACCCTTGCTCCTTTAAAGGAAGAACGGCGATGTCCCCTATGTTCGTCTTTAAATGGAGGAACTTTCCTCCCTCATGGCAGGGAGCAACCGTTACTCCCTTTCCAAAACCAACATGGCCGACTCCAGGCAAGTGAAGCCAGCAACACGACTATAGGCTTAACAACTAGGAATACAAGGCTTCGAGATTTGCACGCACTGTGCAATGGTCTCGAAGGCTACAACAATAAAATATTAAAAAATTGTATGTACAAAAAGATTTTTCCCACACGCGAAACATGTGTGAACGTATTATTATAATATTATAACACACATTTTGTATATGCACTCAATTATTTCACAGAGATTATATTTATAACAAATAATTAATAGAGTTCACAAAATGGTCACATACATTTACAGCATTACAGCAGTATTCACTGTACACGTACGCATTCAATTCATAGAGCACTTGAGAATCAATAAGAGACGCACATAGTCACACTGCTCGGTTTATATAATGCACATGGTCACATTAACAAGCATACACAGACATTTTTAAAAACGATAGTCTTTCTTGGGGAACTTAAACGCTGAAAATTTGGTCGGTCTGTCTGTCTGTTTGTCTGTCTGTCACCCGATTCAGCCACCCGGCCAAAGTTGGACCACTTGCTTACCGCCCACACTACTTAAACTGGTACGGCTGTTCATACTTGTGAACGTTATCGATCACAAAGTAAATATGACGCATATCTGAGGCGCAACATCACTAGGTAAGTATTAGGAGGTGTGTTCCTTTAATGGAAAATACATAGATACGTAACTCTAAACACCCTAGTTTCTTAAGCTGCGCTGAAAATGCCATGCTATGCGCGCCGACGAACGACGTTCCCCGACTGCGCGCCGACGAGCGCCCTCTGCCATGGAGGAAGGAAACCCTCTGCACAAGCTCATGTTTCCCGATGTATTGCCAGATGGCGTCCATGTCTCACGCAGCGCCTCCTCAATTTTATCAATGCCAGCCAGATGCGGCCGATTCAACATAAAGGAAGCGCTGTCTGAGGCAGGGCAAAACATAAATGGCCGCTTGGTGAAATAATGCGGTAAAATGAAATCTGTTCAAACAAACCTCCATTGCATTTATCATGCCAGGACGGAAATGGTACGAGAACAGCATCACGGGTGGCCGCGGATCAGACCAGCACACATGTAGTACGGCCGGCAGAAGACTATCGTCTTTCGACGACATTTGCAGCGAAGCACGCAGATACGCGGCAATTTTTACACACAGATTCATTGACACAACAATTCATAGAGCACTAACAGCACCAACACGCACACATTCGCATATAACGACACTGTTCGCCTTTTTATTGCGATAGCAATTATATGGACACTCCAAAGCAGATTTCTGCCGTCGGCGTCGCCGTCGTCGTCGCCGTGAGGTTCCGTATGACGTCATTTGGAGATGAAATCGTCGCCGCGCGCGGAACGCTGTATGTGCGAGTGAAAGGGCGCGAGGGACGCGCGCTTTCATGGGGAGTGAACGCATGGCGGAGAACAAACGCGCGTTCTGTGCCGTGCTTAAGGGCTGCAGAAGTAGGCGCCTCTTTCCTCCTTTACAATCACCATATATGTAGAGCAAACGCGCCTTCTTCTGACGCACGAAAGGCCGTGGGGGGGGGGGGGGGGGGGAGGGAAGGGAGGCGACGTTTAGCTGCGGCACCAAGTGCCTATTTATATCACAGGCTCGGGCAACAGTCACCAACGCCGCACGAATTTTGTGCGAACGCGGGCAAAACGGTCACGGCGTCGACAACAGTTCTGCGTGTTGCCGGTGCTGCTGCATGTCCAAGTTTATACAGCTGATAAAGCTACGATCATTACTCCGTATAGCTCTGTACAAATTTGCTATCGCAATTGATGCTTCGCCTTTCAGGTGAAACTGCGACAACTTTTTTTTTTACATACTGTGCCAACTTGCGTACGAGCTTATATGGGCACGAAATGCGGCCCTCAATTGTGCCGAAGTTGAAGTCAGTTTTCTGCCAAGTTGAACATTTTCTGGTAACGACAATCCTAAACGTATTAGGTGTCATGACAGGTACAGGCAATGCACACAGACCTTTTAATATAAAGATGCATAATTTTGAACGGTTTAATCACAGTGTTTTAACGTAGTCCCGTGGCTACGGCGTTGCGACGCTAGCCACCCTACCGCTGGGCGCCGCTGGGCTCGAGGACGTGACGGCCGCTTTTAGCCCTTTGGTGCCCACTGTTGCCCAGGAGCAACAGCCTAAAAACAATTTTTTTTCTTGAACGCACCCTGCTGAACGATATCGCTGGCGCCATCTATGGAATGTACCAAGACTACCGAGCATCTTGAGCTTAAAGTAAATACGTAGAGATGGCAGCACCGCTCCTTTGTTGTTGTTTTTCTTGACTGTTCTGAGAGGTGCCAGCGCAAGGATCGCACACGCGAGTAAATTTGTTCAGCTATGGCGGTATAGGACAGTACTATGACAACTGTCATACTTAGAATAGCTCATAAGGCCTTGTACGACATTTATGAGGAGGCTAAACGGTGTGGCCGCAATTTGTACAACAAACTTTTACTCGCCAAAAGTGGTGTTGCCCAGGAGCAACAACGGGCATATGCGGAGGCGTGATCACATGTAGGGAGATATCGCTTGTGGCAGTTTTTTGCTGCGCTGAAGGTAAAGCAAAGCAATGGCTAGAGTGTTCATTTTACCGAATAGAATAAGGGTTCGTCATAAGGTCATATTTTTTGTCTTTCATATAAACATGGCGATGTCAAAAGAAAAAAAAAGTGGCTGATTCATGAAGAAATTCAGGAGCTTATCTTTCTTCCGGACGGTGAATTGTCCGACGCTGACTTCGACAGCGACCGGATGACCCCGGCTATGATCCGAGAGATACTCGAAAATTGATTGATGCGTTTCCACTAGAAATAGTGACCAATCTTCGCGATAAAGAGTCATGCGTAGAGGATGACGATAATGTCAAGCGCTAATGTGAATTCAGCTTTGCCGGTAACTTCTCGTGGGGACTTGGTGGCTCAGCGAAAGAAAAAGAAGAAAACGTTAGCAGAACAAGGAGGAAAGAAGACCTTTCAGTTGATGACATTGACTGGAATGAATAATAATGGCATAAGAAATAATAATAAAATAATAATAATAATAATAATAAATATAATAATAATAATTAACATAAATATTAATAATAAAATAATAGTGAAATAATAGTGGAACAATAAATAGTGACCTATGCCTCCTTCCAAGCCGCAACTGCTTCAAGGCATTCCATGTGAAGTAGGACCACTAATGCCCAACGTTGCTCTGGAGCAACACCTCATTATGCAGCCATGAGTAAACATAATTTTTTTCTGACAGCATAATTCGCATATTTTGTCCGTCCTTTATGCATGCTAAAGTTCCTGTGATGCTCCTTATTGAAATAAAGTTTTGGGCATCAAAGGGCTTTAGGCAGAAACTAAAAACGCTCGTATAGTGCATTGGATGCACGTTTAAGAACCTCGAAAATAAATTACAAAATTTCTTTCTACGCTAAACCTTTTTGTCCCGCAACATAGTTGGGCGCAACACGGCTAGTGAATATTCATGTATCACGGATATTCATGTATACGCATCCGGCAGACAGAAGTGTGATTAATTTTTGCAGTTCAATGCAGAATTCAAAGTATTACGTATATACAGATGGTTCCCAAGATCACAAAAACACAGGTGCAGCTTTTGTGATCTTTGATAATTGCGGAAATCTAATAGTGTATAAAATGTATGGGCTGCCAGCATATTCAATCAATTTTGAGGCAGAGGCTGCAGCAATAACGGAGGCATTAAAGTACTTAGGAGATATGGAAGAACGGGGCCCCTTTCAAATTATAACGGAGAGTCTATCCATACTTAAAGGCCTCAATAACATGGCTAATGTTAATCCATTTATATGTACAATAAAAAATCAAGTAGGGTTGCTAGAAAAATCACATGATATAACATTCACATTCGTTAGAGGTCATTAAGGAGAGTGGGGTAATGAGTGTTCTGATCAGCTGGCCAAAAAGGCAGCAAAAACAGGAGCAAGTATAGATATGCCCATTACCAAAGCATTTATAAAACAACAGCTATACAAACGATGTCTAGCGAGTTGGAACAAGGAATGGATAGACGAAGACAATGCGTCATATACAAAACAGTGGGTTAAGAGTGTTCATTGTATTCCAGAGACGTTTCCAATGGGATATTATGCAACACAGGCGCTATCTGGCCATGGCCAGTTCCCATTTTATTTGAAAAGATTTAGAATTATAGACTCAGAAATGTGCAGCTGTGGAATGATAGGAGAATCATTTGATCACTATCTTACTACATGTATATTAACAGAAGAAGAATGCAAGGAATTGCGGCTCAGTTTTGGTAGTGACATTCTGAAATACAGGCCAGAAATAGTAATAAAAAGTCAATAAATCTGATAGAGATCATCACAAAGAAGATTAACGAAGTAATTCAGCGAAGGTAAAAGTTCACAGAGTTAAGTATATTATAGCAATAACACAACACACACCTGACGAATATCCCTAGTCATATCAATAATAAAAGGGTAAATATGGTCATAATAATGAATGAGTGTTTTCAGTTATAAGGTAAAAAGATTTTGACACAGGCAGCATAGATGGGAATAGTATTTTTTGACACTATCATAATTATTATTGTGTACTACTTAATACTTTGTGTTTGTGTGTTATATTCACTGTAAGTGTAATTGAGAATTGTTATGTAGTTGTGTTTATTTCCAATGTGCTCAAGTAACTATGTCTGTAACAACACAGTAACTGAGTTGATGTAAACCCTGAGTGCGTATAGTGCCGGATATCATGATTATGGCACACTATTATATGTATATGGGTTACCCAGTTCGTATAGCTTTTGTTTGAAGTGTATTTGAACGTTCAGAGTATTACCACTACTAGGAATCACTGGTACATCCTTAGGATAGATGTAAAGCTCAATAAGAGAGAGACAGTATTGTTTTGTTATCATAGTTTGTAGAATGTAGAGTGAAGTGTCAGCAATGTGTGTTGTTTTACTATAATTTACCTATGTATAATCCAGTGTATTAACTGCAGTGTATTGTCTTTATTTCGTGCACGTTTGAAAATGCCCGTCTCCTGATACGCCGACACCTCCTAAAGCAGCACCCAGACCGGCGTGTTGCAAACGGATCGTTCCCTCCACGCGTTCGTGGTCGAGGCCTGCCCCGTCGTGCTAAAGCACTGTTATACAAGTTAAGGGTTGGGTGTGTGTTGGTGCGCGACCGCCTATACCGACAAGGACGTGTGGACAGCCCGTCGTGTACGTTTTGTGGCTCCTGTGAGACACTTGAACATCTAGTTTTAGAGTGTCCCGCATTCGTTGCGCCGCGCGCATTACTAATTAAGGAGTACAGACTTATGGGGCTGCCATGTGCGACCCTTGACGATTGCCTTTTTCCAAGGGGGAGCGCTGCAAGACGTGATCAGGCCCATCGGTGCTGCAGACTGCAGCACCGCAGTCTGCTGAGCCCGATAATGCCTGTTTGTAGCCGCGCACATTGCTCTACGATTCGCTTCTTCAACAGCGCCTTGCGAGCAGACGCCATAAGGTGTACCGAAGAGGTACCCAGAATACGTGGCACACATCTAACATCGGGATAGCGTTGGTTGCGCGCCTCGTCTGAATCGCATCGCGTCTGAATCACATCTCGTCGCACGCGGCGGTTGCAGGCACGTTAACTAGATGCCACCACCATACTGAGCCCGCGTGCCGGCCTACAGAGCGTGCATAAAGGGTATTTTTCTTCTCCCTGATAGCTAGCGCTTGCGAGGCTCAGTGGTAAAGTATTCGACTCCCACGCAGTGGGCCAGGGTTCGATCCAGGCGGAGTGCGGGTACTTTTTTGCGCATTTCAGGCGACAGCGGTTGCGGGGCCCGGGGTGCCGGCGGCATCATCGCGACCAGAAACGGCTATTGGAATGAGCCCATAACAGCTTACGCTATAATAGAGAATCCACTTCTCCGGCGATTGATGCGCCATAAGGGAGGACTTCAGATGCGGGTGGAAAGTGCGACAAGTTTATTTCACTGCGGGTGGGAAGCAGTCATGCGAAAACGTGTCGTACCGAGAATTTTGAGCACCTAGTTGAAGAGTGCCGAGTGGAACGGCCGACCGATCGGTGACTATTTTGGATGGGCAGCCGAACCTTGCAATCCATGTAGACACGAAAGCTGCAGCAACATTGGACACTGAGATATCAGATATGAGATGTCACCTTGCATAGTGGTCGATGCGTGCCAGCGTGTAGCAGTAACCTTTCGAAGGTGCAGGAGGGCCGGCGAGGTCCAGGTGTACGGTGTCGCAACGAGCATCCGGTGGAAGAAAAGACTTGGCAGGCGGAATAGAGTGACGCTAGATATTGGAGCGCTGACACAACAAACAGCACCAACCCCACTCGCGAACTTGCGCCTTTAGCTGAGGCCCAACGAAACAACTGGAAAGAAGCTTCTATGTTGCGCGTATTCCAGGATTCGACAGCTTGTGCACGGTTTCGTATACGAAACCGTGCACAAGCTGTCGCATCTTTCTACCGTCACTTCTACCGTCATCCCGTCTGCTGTCACTTCTATCGTCATCCCTTCGCAGACGTCTATATATAGACGTCTGCGAAGGGATGACGGTAGAAGTGGCGCAGATGACGGGCGTGCCATTTGGAGTCAAAACGACTCCTGCAATTTCAGGGAGGTTGACGAATTCCGGAGGGCACGAAGTTCGGTGTCGCCACGTTGTTGACTGGTAAGTAAGTCGAGATCGATGATGAAAGGTTCCGACGTTGACGTGGAAACGGCATTGACGCGACTCAAAACGTCGGTTGTAATGTTGTCGGTGCCCCTGATATGACGAAATGTTCTTGTAAACTCCCAGATGTAGGAAAGGTGTTGACTCTCGCGAGGCGAGTAACAGGACGCCGAATGGTTCATTGCGTGCACAGTGGGCTTATGGTGTATGGTAACGACGAGTAATTCACGGCCGAACACACTGTGGCGGGACTGTGCAGGCTTCAGTTTCTTGGAGAAAAAGTTGAGTGGGTGCCACGCATTGTTGATGAATTGCTGCAGAACGGCGCGGCGGTGTTTGAAGCGTTTGTCTTGATGGCAGTGTCTGAGCAGCGTGGCGTCGGCATGGGCAGACTTGTCTCGGTGCCACGAATTGTTGATGAATTGCTGCAGAACGGCGCGGCGGTGTTTGAAGTGTTTGTCTTGATGGCAGTGTCTGAGCAGCGTGGCGTCGGCATGGGCAGACTTGTCTCGGTGCCACTAATTGTTGATGAATTGCTGCAGAACGGCGCGGCGGTGTTTGAAGTGTTTGTCTTGATGGCAGTGTCTGAGCAGCGTGGCGTCGGCATGGGCAGACATGTCTCGGTGCCACGAATTGTTGATGAATTGCTGCAGAACGGCGCGGCGGTGTTTGAAGTGTTTGTCTTGATGGCAGTGTCTGAGCAGC
Source organism: Dermacentor silvarum (assembly GCF_013339745.2). Classification (NCBI taxonomy): domain Eukaryota; kingdom Metazoa; phylum Arthropoda; class Arachnida; order Ixodida; family Ixodidae; genus Dermacentor; species Dermacentor silvarum. Next base: position 15,045 of record NW_023605641.1, read on the forward strand.
GTGGCGTCGGCATGGGCAGACTTGTCTCGGTGCCACGAATTGTTGATGAATTGCTGCAGAACGGCGCGGCGGTGTTTGAAGTGTTTGTCTTGATGGCAGTGTCTGAGCAGCGTGGCGTCGGCATGGGCAGACTTGTCTCGGTGCCACGAATTGTTGATGAATTGCTGCAGAACGGCGTGGCGGTGTTCGAAGTGTTTGTCTTGATGGCAGTGTCTGAGCAGCGTGGCGTCGGCATGGGCAGACTTGTCTCTTCTGAAAGCGTCGGTGGTCTCTTTAGTCCACTGAAGCACTTGCTTATGCTTGTTTCCCAGCAGAGCGTCAAGTGGAGACGCAAGTCATGCGCAATCGGGAATGAATCGGGGATAGAAATTGACGAACCCAAGAAATTGCGGAAGCTTGCTGAGTGGGGTAGGTCGTGGAAAGCGTTCGATGACGCGAATCTTGGACGGCAGTGGTCGAATGCCGTTAGCGTCGACGATATGTCAGGAAAACTCGCGAGTTCAGATCACCGAATTCACTGTTGGTGGCATTGATGACAATTCCTTTACTGGCAAGGCGTGAAAACAACCGCAAGTGTTGAAGTTGTGATTCTGCGGAAAAGCTTGCGACGAGAAGGTTGTCAATCTACGCAAAAACGAAAGGCAGGCCTGGAGTGACGGAATCGATGAATGAGGATGCTCCCGGGTAAGCCGTGGTGATTTTGACGTCACTGCTTTCGTCGTGCATCGCTTGGCAATGGAAACATCGGTCAAAGTTGCATGAGGTAAAAAGGAGAGTGCAGAGGCTTGCTATCTAGGTGGCGTCTCCCCCCCCCCCCTCCCCCCCTTCACTAGCCATCTCGCAGACTCCGAGTTAGCCCGGTAAAAAAAAAAAAAACACCGCATATCCACGGGTGAATGATGAGTGGGCGAAGCTCCGGAGGGAATCATCGGTAAACCGTGAATCTTCCGTGTAATTCGCCCAGTCTCGCCGCACTAAATCGAACGGTTAACTTCCACCAATGACACGCGCCATATGTGACGTCATTCCTATTTTATAACAGTGCCCTTCATTATAATTGCACCATCTCCCGCTTAAGGGGACGCTAGCACAAACGCGTAAGAAACGTGCAGTACTCTCTAGTAAGGGGTAGAGGCCACAGCGTCTTACGCAGCCGTTTACACATGCCGGAACGTGCACCGCGTTTGCCGACGCCATCAGCGTTTATGAATACGGGGGTAAGGCGGAGAGGCCACAGCGTCTTACACCAGCTTCTTACACGGGCCGTAACGCGCTAGCACAAACGCGTTAGAAACGCGCAGTCTTTCGTTAATGTTGGGTATTTATTGTCATCGTGGTGCGTGTGTCCATGTGCGCTTCGTGGCGTAGTATGTACCAGTAGGAGTTAAAACATTCTTCTTCAAATTGCATACAAATACATTAGATGTGAAAACATATTTGGAAGAAAAGGGATTTTTTGTACCTTGGTAGACTCACTGTTTCATTTGTCGGAAGCCAGAAACGATCGAGCATGTATTCCTAGACTGTAGGGAAGCATTTTTCTTCTGGAACATCTTACAACGTATTCTCAAGAAAGACCTGCCTGTGGACTCATTCGGTATACGATTTTTGCCAGTTGAACATGAGGATGGTATTCCATTTGACCTCATTATGCTCCTGGGCCTGCACAGCATTTGGCGATCTAGGATGGCAGTGCGGAACGCTGACATATACGCGAAACCGATGCGGCTATATTTCAAGGAAAGCATTAATAGAATTATTACTGTGTACCAGTTTCAAACCCCAGAGCCTGAATGGCTCCCAAAAGTTGGAGCATTGTTAAACATGCCCGAATATTAACGGGATAGCGCGAAGCCAGTTCCAGGAGTCTGTTCCCTCGAATGTATGTTTTTGCGTAATTGTGCTGTTCAATGTGGCAATAAAGAAAAAAAAAAAAGCTTCGCGGCGTAGTGGTTAGCGCCGCGCGTTCGGAAGCGAGGGGTCCCTGGTTCGATTCCGTGCTACGGACAGAACTTTCGGAATTTCTTTTTATAAAAGTAGACGTGGCTACCTACTACGACGACGACGACTACTACTACTACTACATACTACAGAGGAGGAACAGACCCACGCCCTAAGGAGCTTCGCCCCTAAAAAGAGGGATAGAGGGATGAGGGGCTGCCAACGGTCTGCACGAGGAGGCCATTTATTAAGTATACGGGAAGCTCGGCTAGTCCTTATAGGCATACTACCCGCACATAAAAAAATATGTACGAAGCAAGGCAAAACTTTATATTCTGCTGTGCATGTTATTCAAACGCAACTAATTTCATGAATAAATGAACCTACATTATTCACATTCAAGTTATTTTATGAGAATATGAAATGCATTGGGATCGCTGTTCCGAGCATCTCGAAATAACTGCGAAAATATGGATGTAAGATTTTTAATGGTGTTTTTATTCTCTAAACGTCTGGTTCTAGTTTTGTGGAAAACCGCGCGTACCAATGCGAGTAGCGTCACACTATCATGTCAAATGTAACTGTATATATAATCGCATACGCAAAAGCTATTTTATATTTGGAATGCTGAACCATGGGCGATAATATCATATTTTGCAATCGCACCGGAGAACGTTGCGTCATGCGCAAATTGTTTTAGTTTTTCATGTTGACTTTTTTACCGGATTATCACCGTTAGAGATTTAAGAGTATGGATATATTGCATAAAAAATTTCTTGAATGTCGTCGCCGATTGTAAAACGCTGCAGCTTTGTCCAGACGGATTATGCATATTTCGTGAGTGCTGTCATAGATTGTGCAATGTACGGGGGCATCAGAATTTACTCTTGTATGTATCGTTTTATATCTAGAAACAGCAGACAGACTTCACCGGCAAGTTCATTAAAAGTATAGCGTAAATTAATTCTGTTGTGATTGTCACACACCCGCTGAACGAGGCGCCAATGCCGGGCTAAATTCCAAGCCGACTTATCAGCTTCCGAAAATAACCCCAGGAAATCACGGACAAATAATAAGACACCTTCTAGGGCGCTATCGAAGGCAGGTTGTGGTCCAAAGATCGAGTCAGATCACAAAGTTTTCAAAACATAACAATTTATATTCTTCAAATAAGGCAATTACATACACACATCCGCACTTCGGCTAGGCACATCACAATGCAATTCAGATGGGTGTTAGGTTAACAACAAGCACTAAGAGTTCAACACGTGCAGTACAGAATGAATAGGAAGACAGAGTCCGCTCGTATTCGCCCGTGCTGGTCTTGAGCCGGACGACTTCGGCGTTGCTTGAGGCAAATCTCGAAGAAAGAACACCTTCCGGAAATGCAGATGCTCGAGGAACTCGTCGGCTAGCTTGCCGGGGTATCCCCTTCATCTGCGGACGGTCGGTCTACACGTCACATCTCTTCACCGGCGCGGTTTGATCTCCCCTACCGTTTCCCGCTCGGTAATTCTATCACCTTCGGCGGCCTTTCTCGAACTTTCTGACGGAGTCGTGCTCCGATAGCATGCACAAAGCCTAGGAATCTTCTAGACATTTCTCGCGATTTCGACCACGGCCGTTGAAGCGTCTTCGAGGAAGGTGGTCACTCATCCTTTGGCGGACGCTGGGGCTGTCGCACTCCTGTCGTTCTGCTCGCCGTGTGTCGGGGTCTGAGAGGGAGTTCCGGTGCCCGCCCTCTCTCTCCTCTCTTTCGATGCCGTAACCTTCGCGTATCTTATCGAAGCTTCTAGTCTCCGTTGATCGCTTCGGTTGTACGTGGCGTATGCGCTCTCCCCCTCTGTCGAAGCTGCCACGGGGTCGACGTGCTCCTTTGCTGGCTTGAATGATACGCGGAGCGCGCTTTCATAATGCGAATTTTTGTCACATTGATCCTTTTCCATTTCCACCATTAGCCATCCGCTTCTGATGAAAAGTACTTCGGGCCAGGCCCATTTCTACTGTGCTTCACATGACGTGACGAAGCCGATTTTTTCATCATGGGAAAATGAAGTGTACGCACTTATTGTGCATAATTAAGGCTGCTCAGTAACCTTGATTTTCATTTTAGAGTATTTCTCATCAGTTATCTGCTATTGGTAAGGAGGCGACAGGTTTTCCTGGGGCGAGTGACATTTTTTTTTTCAATTCTTGTTACTGCCAAATCAACCGTGGGTGCATCGCAACTTTGGTCTCTGTTGTCCCTTATTTATTGTACGAGACATTACTGAAGTATTTGCTAATGTTCAATAATAGCATGTATTTATTGTGCGAGAAAAATTATTTCGAATTTGAACTGAGGAAATAAGTAGTCGAAAAGTCACTTCTAAAGTCATACTCGTATTGCAGATTTCTTACAACACGATGTTCCTCAAGAAAACCAGAAATATTGTCCGACAGAGGCCTACCAAACGCTTCATTTTAAGAACGCGCGCGTGACCGTACGCGAAGACGAAGGCAAAAGCTGATGATGATAACTATGTACATGTGAAAACAGTGATGCCCACACTGGCAATTGCAGCCATTCCCTCGCAACTGCAGCGGCTAGCCTGGCCACAATTTAAATGATATGACACCGGCGATGATAATGCATAATTGACGAAGTGTACATGCACTAGCTTCATGTTGCGACTACGGCTGTCAGTTGCATGCCAGTGCGGAAACAGTGCATACTTGACCCGCGGAAGTGGGGTCGACGATGATGAAATAAGGGCAAATTAATTGAAAGAAAAAAAATATCACACTAACCGTGGCTACAAGCTGGGGCCCATAGTAGAACTTCTTCACCCGGGTGAACTGAAGCAGTCCAGGGTTGTTCGTCACAGCGGCCGTCCTGGTCCGCCTGGCCTTATTACTGGCGCAATCGTGTTCGCGAGAGTAGGCCACTCGGGAAGTAAACTGGTGTGGACGAGAGGTCGTCGGAGCGACTGGAGTGTTGAGGAAGGTTGTGTGGCAAATGGAGGGAGGAACACGGCCATAAACGAAGAAGAATGTATTCTAACCAGTGGTGAGTTGATTCGTGGTACTATAAGTGAAGGTGACGAAGGGAAGAGTGATGTCCCAGTTAGAGTAGTCCGGGCAGACGCACAGCCTCCCGTATTTTAGCTATATCCGGGGAGAGTCCATCAGGCGTCATTTTAGTGCCTTTAAGCTGCTAT
>NW_023605642.1:0-17360 GCF_013339745.2 Dermacentor silvarum
AGGTCAACTAAACACATTTCATTGCGTTTTTGCAATAACTGAGCCAAACGCGAGCACTTTTTCTTCTTGGCAGACGGCGCAACTGTGTCACTTTTCTTTTTTTTTTCTGCTACCTACTAAAAATAAATGCCCACAACGGTGCACACTGGAAGCCTAGATTGTTGCCCCTGATTTTGATCTCTTTAGCGTGCCTTGAATTTTATCCCGCATGGCAGAATGTTATTTTAGCACGTGTAGCTAGAGGCTGCTTACTTTCGCTGCCCTATAGGGGGACACAGTTGCCATAGTAACCTGCCAAAATGACAAAAAATACAAAATAGTCCATGAAACTGTTAGGAAGAATGGCAACGTGTATACTAGAAAATCGCTCATCTTTTCTTTTTTTTTCTGTGCCACTGCTTCCAGGGTCCACGTGGGTGGACATTGAATTATGTTTGAACTACAAGCCAGTAAAAAATTATTGCTTCATAAATAACTTACCCGAGTCCATGCAATGGGTTTCAAAACGTGAAATAATTATAAGGCTACAGCAGGGTTTCTGACAGGACCTAGAAGGAGAATAATGTCTAAAAGGGTAATAGTTTGGCAAAATGTAAAGTATTCTGCTGGTGTCGTGGAGAAAACTAATGTAAGCTGCAGTTTGTGCATCAGCGTCCTGCTGCCATGCTGTTGTTGATTTGATTTCTTCTGAATAGTGGCGCATAGATATATAATATATATATATATATATATATATATAATATATATATACTACAAGGGATTGGCAAATAATGGGATGGAATTAGGAAAAGCTACACCACATGCCTCACCCCTTTCGTGCATCGCTATCCTTCTTAACGGCTTCTTCGTTGCTGGTAACATTGGTTGATGTGGAATAAATTCGCATGAAACTTACCCACGACTGCAATTTGTCCCACAAACGACAAGTGAAATCGATAGTTTTAAATAAAAAAATCGGAAAAAGCAAGTAAATAAGAATATTTAATGAGGAAATATAACAATCTTTAAGTGTAATAATTGGAAAAAAACGTGAAAAACAAACTTGCAACACAGGCGGCACCCCTGGCTGCGTATACGATTATGTAAAATTATGAAGCGCATTACAAATAACACTGCCGCTATGGCCAAACTCTAGCACTCAAAGCTATAGCAAAATTTTGAACACGAAAAGAAAACTCAGGATAACGAAATGGAGCTCAAGAAATTGAAAAAGAATGAGAAACGTACGCTAGCATTCGATGGCTTGATGATGATGATGATGATCACCTTAAAGTATTTGGCACATATCCACTCACGGGGATTATCCAATAGTCGGGCAATGTTTACATATATGCTTAACGAATAAAATTAGAAATTCATAATTTTGTTGAATATATTAAAGCGGGTGAAATCGAAGACAATTCAATCAACAGTCGTTGTAATAGAACACCTAAAAAAAGAAAGAAACGTAGATATATTTATAAATGAGGCAATGAGGATCACTTCAATCAAGTGATCCTCAATCAAGAATTATTGGGCCCCTGCCAAATTGTATTTAATCCAGCGATGTCAATCTGGTGCGCACACGTAGACCTAGAGGGCTACAGCGCTTTTTGGGTCGTCGGCCCTAGGATACTGCAATACGAAGGTATGTGATGCCATATTTTGTATCAAGAGCTACATTGGCCGCATTCTAGCCGTTTCGCGGTGGCCGGTGGCCGCACCACGAGCTGATCCGTTGCCAGGCAACCGCCGAGGCATTTGCAGGTGGTGTTGCCGGCAAACGGCGTTGCCGGCGTTCCATCGCCGGAGGAGTCGGCGTTGTATCGTATATATAGAAGGGGCGGCTCGGTGCGATTCGTCGGCAGATATGGAAAGTGAGTCAGAGAGACTGAAAGAAGCCAGGCTTCGTCGTCGGAACGAATACAAGAGGAGGCAGCGAGCCGAGGAGACGGAGGAAGAACGAGCCGCACGCCTCGAGAAGCGTCCTAAGTACGAAGCGGTCAGGCGAGTGCATTCAGATGAGGATGGTTCGTCGTCTAGTTCAGCATCTCGTGCCAGGGCCGCGGATCAACGACGGAATGAAAAACCAATCTAAACAATAACATTAACCGTACCTCTCGCTACGCACACCCCGGCATAAATGAGTTAAGCCACAGCCAATTCTATTTTTTAAGGGAAGCAAGGACTGCCATATTATTTTTAACGACTTTTTCCTGAACATGAAAACAAGAATATTAACTTTAAATTTTAAATTATTATAACCTGAAAATTGTTGTTAACCGATTAGTATTCTTTTAATATCATTCTCAATTTACAAAATTTTATTAATGTTTTCTACATTTTTTTCCACACTGCCGCCCGATTCACGGCTGTCCCCAATAGTGGGTTGAGTCATTCCCATAGGCAAGAAACCGAACCAAATCTGAGAGTGAAGGGCAGGCAGTCTACCGTGAGTACATTTGGACGACGAAGAAACACGAGAAACAACCATTCTCGAGACACGTGTCTCGTGCCAAAGAAGAAGGACGCTGGGCGCGCATGGCGCGTTCGCTTCAAAAGAAGAAGAAGACGCTCTCCGCGAAGACTGACCGGGAAACGGCGTGCAACGGCGTCCGAGATCGCTCTTTAGATACTCGAGCGAGTGGTCCACCCTCCGAACCTCCATGGCCGCCCCTGCAGCCGGCCCTGCCCCTGCCGCCGCGGCCAAGAAGCCGGTGCTGGTCCAGCTGGACATGGACTTCAGTGAGGGCGGTTCGAGCCCCTGGTTCAACAGCAAGGGCCGCTCGATGGTGGCCAGCCTGACCACCGATCCGGAGAACGCTGGCCTGTTCAGCGAGCTGGCGCTCGACGGCACTATGGCAGCGCTCATCGGCTTCCTGGACACGGAGCAGCCCTCGGTGAGCCGCGTCGGCCTCGTCTGCTACATCCTGGTGGGCCTGGTGCTGCTCGTGCTGTTGCTAGCGCTGCCGCTGTGCGCGTTCACCATGCGACGCAACACGTCATCCATAGGCCTGCTGCCGTGGCTCATCAGCGAGTTCATACTCCTGAGCTGCGCCGGCATCCAGCTGGTAAGCCTCCTGTCCATGATCAGCACCTGGTACGGCATGAGCGACGGCCTGAACGAGAAGACGCCGCAAGCCTACGCATGGACATTCGAGCTGCTGCGCAACTACACCGCGCTCACGGCGCTGCAGCTAAAGGAGGCCAAGGACCCAGTGGGTAAAGACATTGACAAGGCCCTCACGCTCACCACGAGCAGCATCAAGTGGCTCCAGGGCAACCTGTCGGCCTGGGAAAACAGCTTCTCCGGGTACGCGAACCTAATGCACATGCTCACCGGGCCGCTCGCCGTGGGCCAGATGGCGATTCTGGGATGCGCCCTGGCCGTCGCCGTGGCGTCGGCACTGCTGGCCTGCGGCGCCTGGAGCAGGCGCAGGAGGAACCTCGAAGCCGGCGGCAAGAGTCCAGTCTTCGTGGCGCTGGTCCTCATGGTTGGCGCCATCCTGCTGCTGAGTCACCTGCTCATCGCTCTGCCCATGGTCGCGCGCTGGCTGAACGTCTGCGTGCTGGCGGAAACGTACCTGTGCGCCCCGTACCGAGGCGGCGCCTACGGCATACTGGACGATGGCGTTACCAGGTTGTGGCCGCTGGCCAACAGGCCGGAGCCCTTTTGCAGGCTCGTTCCAAGCGCGGTGCACCCAAAGTGCGCAGCCAAAGGCAAGACTTCCATCAAGGAGCTCAAGGCGTGCCCGGGCGCTAAGAAAGGCAAGACGCTGCTGGAGGACGTCGCTTTTGCGGCGTCTCAGGTTCTTCTGCAGCCGAAGCCGCAACAGCCGGGAAAACCGGCGCCACCCGCAGCCGCCGCGCCAGCAAAAACTATCGGCGACTGCTTCTACCCGTATAAGATTATCGACACGGACATGAAGGCGGCGTGCCCGCTATTTACGGATGATCTGGTGGCCCACTGGATGGCGCTCGCGATCGCCGTCGTATTCGGCCTCCTGAGCTCGCTCGCGGCGTGCGTCATCACCATCATATTCTTGGCCGTCGGCGAGAAGAAAAAGAAGAAAGTCAAGAAGGTTGTGCGCAAACGAATTGTCAAGAGGCGGAAAAAGAAAAAAGAAGAGAAGCCGCCCACCCCACCGCCTCCACCCTCTCCACCACCTCCCCCACCGCCGCCACCACCTCCGCCACCTCCGCCTCCCGAACCCGAACGCATCGAAGTTCCAGTTCCTGTTCCCGTCATGGTGCGTTCGAAGCGCCACCGGCGACGTCCCCAGCCGCCGATGCCACCTCCCATTTTCGTTCTCCCGCCGTCCCCGCCCGCTCCATGTATCCACCACCGAAGATCTAGGATGCTGCTTCCCATGATGACGACGCCCGTTGCGTTTCCCTCTCAAGCTGTGCTGTCGCAAGTCTCCTCCCCCGTAAGCCCCTCAGGAGTGATGACGAGCCTGCCCGGACAGTTTCATCAGCAGGCAGCCGCAAGCTACAGCAACGTGAACCTCTACAGAGGCGCCGAAGCGTTGCTGGGTGCGCCGCAATGGCCGGGTGGTACGCAGCCAGTGGTCACGCGGTACCGGACGTACCCCCAGCAGCGGGAGCGTCCCACATGACAGCGTGTCGACGGCTGCCGAGGCTGCTGCGGTGGATACTGGCCTTTCGCGACAGGGGTATTGAATTAAGCGGTGGACACCTATTAAAACCTGCATGGTGGCGCTTCTGAATTGGTGTTGTGTCGATGTAATGCGTGTTACGGAACATGGCGCGAATCAAAGCTGCGTATCAACACGGTGCAGAATGAAGCGAGTGGGCGCATAATGTCACTGGTAAGTCCAGCGTTATGCGTGCAGCAAGCAAAACCAACAGAAATAGAGCGGGGGGGACTTGTTGACCGAGGCTTCCCTCATAACTTTGTGACTGCGGTACGCGGTACTAATGATGATCCTTTTTAGGCTCCTACCCACTAAGTGGGGATAATCTCAGAATCGTGCGGTAGGTGGTAACGTAAAAATTCGTATTTGAAGAAAAGAAGCGCAAATTAAAAGGTCAACAAAAGGAGATACCAGAATAACTACACCCTTATGCGAGCGAGCAGTCAGACTAACTCGAGGGAAAGCTTTAAAAAAAAACAGTAGCTCCTCCCTTGTCGAGGAAATGTGGTAAGCGAAGCTTGTGTGTTTCTTCGGTGTTCCTCGGAACGAATTGCACTGGCGAGTACCACTTCGTGCTCGAACCACAACCGATCACACGCACTGCAGCTGGCTGCGAAGTTCCGGTTGAGAAAGTCGCGTTGAAACCTGGTTGTCGCACCGGGGAAGTCTGCGCTAGTGTTTCCGAGGCGCGCACCACCGTTGTCGGGTTCCTGGACGGCTAGAGGACGCTGACGGCTAGACGACGCGTCAACATCGCGCTCCTCAGCTCGGGTTCCGCGGCTCTTCGCTGACGTTTCCTCTGGGCTTCGGAAGCCCTCACGCTAGAATCGGCGCGTCGACGACGAACCCTTTCCCGAGAGCGTTCATTCTGAATGGATTTCCATAAAATTGCTTCAAAGTTATATTTGTTCATTACGCAAGCCAATGAATGGCTTAATACCCGTTGAGCAATGCATCATACCCCCGTAAACGCGGCCTCCCCATTACGACGACAGCAGTGAAATTCTATGCTGGAATGTGTTACGTTTCCATCAGCCGTGACGATGGAGCAGACAAGTTTCTGGTAGAACGACGTTTATAGACCCAAGCTTATGGGCTCATGACTCGGGTGACAAAAGACGCCGCTAGGAAACGGCGCTCGGCTTTTAATAATCTGCCGCGCATGCGCACTTCACAGAGTGCATTTATGTCAGGGGCGCGCCATCAGACGCAACACTTCCTCCCCTTTTAATTATACACAGCCCAATCAGAGACCGGCTTGGAATCTGTCTGGCGGATGCCGATCTCGTGCGGGCTAGCGTCATGGCCCGGGTGATTGACTTGCTAGAGGCATACCCAAAGTGGCCATAGACGGTGGTGACCTGGGAGGAGCTTGTGCGCAGCCAGTCGTAGGGAAAGCCAGGAACTCACTGGCATCAGCTTCGCCAGTAGTTCCACGAACAGGAAGAGCATCCTCTGCATCGCTTCGCCGAAGCTGGTCCTGGTGGCGACGCCAGGTGAAGGTGCCCGTGAGAGTGGTTGCACGAACTTGGAAAGAGACAAGTCCCGTTTGAGCAACAATCAAAGCGGGAACCCACTTGGGCTTCCTCGAATAATTACGTGCCAATACTCTGTCACCCACGGCGTAGGTGACGCTCGCTATACGGGCGAGTTAGCGCTTGAGTGAACTGTTTGTGGGCTGCTCTTTCTCCCACCGCAGGTTTCACGGCATCTAGCCGACGGCGCAAACGTCTCCCCAGGAAGCAATGCCGCTGCTGACTCATGGGTAGTAGCATGAGGCGAGCTGCGATATGAGAGCAAAAATTTATGCAGCTTTACCTGCAGTGTCTCTCCTGCGCCGCCTTTACATAAGGCGTTCTTGAGGGTTTGAATGAAGCGTTCTGCGAGACCATTGGAGCTCGGGTAATAGGGAGCCGTGAGGATTAAAGTCCCCAGATATTTTTTTTTACTCTCTTTAAGTAGCGACAAGCTTTAAAGCACCGCCGACGAATCTCATTGGGGGGCACTCATTCCGGCAGCCATGTTCTTCCTAACGCTGTTCCCCCGCAGTCACTTGCACGCTGCTGCGAGCAGCGTGGATAGCGGCCGTTGGCGGTCGCACACTATTTAGGAACATAATGGCGGCTGACGGAGTAGATGTTGCTACTTAAAAAAGAGCAGGGAGTCTAGGGACTTTATGGAGGACGAGCCGCGAGCCCATTGCCTGCACGAAGCGCCTGAAGTCCTGTGAAATAAAGTGCGGTATATTATCAGAAACAATTGTTTCCGGAAATCCGAAACAAGCGAAAAGCTCCGTCTGACAACGAATCGTGCTTTCCGGAGTTGTCTATCGAATTTCCAAAACCTCTGGCCCCTTCGAAGGCGCGTCTACCACCACTAGAAACATTGATTGCTTAAAAGGCCCGGCAAACTTGATGTGCTCACGTTGCCAAGGCGATGTTGGCCATGACCACGGGTGAAGGGTTGCGTTCACCGGAGCGTAACGTTGCTCTTGACAACTGACGCAACTTCTAACGTGGCGTTCCAGGTCTGCCTCAAGCGATGGCCACCACACGTAACTACGCGCTAGTTCATTGCTGCGTACGATGCCGGGATGGCCGTCGTGAAGTTCGTCCAGGGCCGGTATTTTGTAGCGATTCGTTTCCTATACTAATGCCTTTTCGCGCTTTTCGCCCTTGGTCAGTGGTCCGAGAGATGGTTCCCTCACGTTATCAACGGGATCAGCCGGCCGTGAGCGGTAGATGATAAGACTAGTATAGAATAAAGCATAACGCATCGCTACAAAATACCGGCCCAGAATTAACTTTGCAGCTTTCTGCAGGGACAACCACACTTGTGCCAAGCATGACGCATACTTGGTGCACTAAGTTCAGTTGCGCCGATCAAATAAAGGTTTCAACGACAGGCCGTCCAGAGGGCCCGCGACGTCGCCGAGAGCCACCAGCTCCCGGTTCCGTCATGGGCGGAGCCACCAACTGGATTGGGGTGCCTTCGGCTCCCCCAATCTTCTTTCTTAGGACCTTTCAATAAAGTTCTTGTCAACTGTCAATCTCTTTGACAGTGACAGACGCAGGCCACCTGACACTCGTGAATTCCTTCACTTGACAAAGAATTTGGTCTCTGCTTGTGCCGCTCGCGATATCACGGCTAGAAACCGGCAGGGACCCTAATCGTAAAGAGTAAAATGTTTCCTAAGTAGCCTGTGTCTGATCTTCAACATGCGGTAACGGCAGACGCGAGCAGAAATCAGCTTCCGCGTTCTCGCTCGATTTCTTGAAGATAAGATTGTACAGAAGTCAACACACATCTCTAGAACGCGCAAACCACGTTCGCAGGACTGCACAGGCGATGTTTGAAGATGATATATGGCGCTAAACCGGCTGTATGTGAGGCTGCGTGACTAAATTTACAGTTCCTTTTGATTTCTCTCGACCTTGTGGTCGGCTCAAGCTTTGGTAGCTGCATTTTCCCTCAGGGGTGTGTTCTAGACATGTCTGTTGACCTCTGTACGAGTACTCGAACAACGTCACGGCCCAACGTTGCAAACGCGCAGCCGCGATCGTTGGAATTCCGGTTGTCGGGCCCAAGTTTGTCTGAAGGGGCTTGTGGTCCCTGACAATGGTGATAGAGCAATCGTATACGTAGTAGTGGAATTTCTTTATTCCAAAGATGATAGCTAAAGCTTCTTTCACAAGTTGACTGTATTTCCGCTCCGCCTCGGATAACGTTCTTGAAGCGTGAGCGATGGACCGTGCCCTCCCATCCTCAAAAACATGAAAAAGAACTGCCCCCAACGCCATACTGTGACGCGTCGCATGACAGCTTGACAATAAAGATTGGAGCTGTTTCTTTGGCTTCGGCTCCGGTGCCTGGAGCAGTGCGTCGACTTTATCTGATACTGGACAGACACTGTCAGCGCTGATTTTGGGGCCCAGGTAGTGAAGTTCGTTCGAAAAAAAAATGAGCATTTCTCTTTTTTCACTCTTACGCCACGGTGTAGAAGACGCTATAACAACGCTTCCAGATTGGCTAAATGGTCGCCCTGCTGTTTTACTCGTGACCGGAATGTCGTCCAGGTAGCGCAGCACATACCATTGAGTCCCTTTAGCATCGTGTGCATAATCTTTTGGAGAATCCCAGGCGCGGAAGAAATTCCAAAAGGTAGTTGGTTGATGACAAACAGTTACTTGTGTGTATTCAATTTTAGGTATTGTTTCGACGCTTGTGACATAACTACCTGCTGTTAAGCGCGGTTCAGCTCGATTTTTGAAAAATCTACGCCCCCAGAAAGCGCAGCAAACAAATCACCGACCTTCGGTAGCGGATACCGTGTGACATCAAGGCAAGGATTCACGGTCCCCTTATAATCGCCACAGATGCGTATGCCACCGTCACTCTTGATTACAGGTACGTACAACAGGTGTCGCTGTCTGCTGTGACGACCGGTGTTAAGCCCATTTTTTCCATCTTATTATTATTGGACCAGCTCAGTCTCAACAGCTTTCTCCAACGCGAACGGGACGTTTCTTGCTTTTAGAAACTTAGGGTGCTGATTGGGCTTGAAGTGCAGTTCAGCCCTTTCTTCTGTGATCGTGCCCAACTCATCTTTGAAAAGCCAGTCGTACTTTGCGAGCAGAGCGTGTAGCCTTTCCTCTAAATGACAAGACATGGAAGCATCTTACTTTGGCAGCCGATGAACGCTGCACATCTTGTTCCACTCCAGTCGAATTTATTGAAGCCACTCCCGGCCCAGCAGTAGAGGTCCCTCTTGGTTGATGACGTAGATGGGAGGGGACGTAAAAGGGGAGGAAGTGTTGTGTCTGATAGCGCGGCCCCTGATAAAAAGGCACTCTGCGAAGTGCGTCTGCGCCGCAGACAGATAGACAGACGGACAAGCGACGCAGATTATTAAAAGCCGAGCGCAGCTTCCTAGCGGTGTCTTTTGTCGTCCGAGTCATGAGCCCATAAGCTTGGGTCAATAAACGTCGTTCTACCGGGAACTTGTACTGCTCCTTCGTCACGGCTGATGGAAACGTAACTGGAGACCAAGATGGGATTTAGAAAGTATCGCACATCGTCAAGGATGTGCGATAGCCTCAGCCTCTGTTCGAAGTCGACATTTGAAAAGTGCTGATGTTACGCTGTCTGATGACATGAAAGAAGCTGGTACAGTTTCGACGCAGTTCGCCGGTCAACTGGGCCTAATGGAACCATTCGACGTTACCGCTAATGATTGACGTCATACGAAGAACGGCTAACATCATTCCCGATCGCCAACTGGATTCCTGAAGGCGACAGAGTGCATACACTCCTGAGCATGATAGGCCCGACAGCCTACAGTCTTTTGAAACCACTGGTAGCCCCGTAGTTTGTTCAGCACCGAGTGTTCTGCTTTGTACGTGTGTACGTACTGTTGCTAACAGGATAATAAAAAAGTTTCATGGCGCCGCAGAAAAGCGTCGAGCTCGTGTTTATAGGGTCCAGGGTTCGAATTGCGTTGTGGGGTGTTTCTTATTCAGCGCCCGCAGACCAATTAATAATTATGCGTTGTACGTTGTTGCTGCGCGCCCCAGAGAAAGCACCCCCTTATCCACTGCCTAGCAAATTTCTGTACACAAAACATACGATGGAATAAAGTGTGGCGCCCGCCGATGGCCCCTCAATTTAGCAACGGTACCGAGAGGGGGCCCGGCAAAAAAGTGGATGGACTATTATGACGGACCCCTTCACCGTAGTGAGTGCCTTTTATTTTGTCACCTCTGTGATCATCATTATCATATATTGGAACCGTCCTCAATTGCTCCGATCTCTTTCCCTCGAGAGTCGAGAATCCCTTGTATTTGAGAAGAAACGAATACCTGAACATGTTTTAAATAGTGAATTCTCGTACCCGAATAGGAATCGAATCGCGAGGGCTATTCAGTTCGTGTTTAAAATTTTGAATATGTGCGCACGCTTATACAACATATAAAAAAGCCGACAGATCCCACGCCCTGTGGGAATCGATGTTATTCGAAGTAGTGTGCGGGGAGCCCTACCAAGGTTAACGAACGGACCATGAGAGAACCAAGACCTAGGCGGCTCTTTCATGACCACATGACGCACAGTCGCACATGTCATGAGTCCTCATGAATCCCTTTAGCTATACCTAAGATACCTTAAGGCAATAGCCTTAGTCATGCTCATGACTATGTCTTCGACCATCAACCTTTTCCTTCACTTAGTACCGCATCCGAACGCATTCCATTGGTTTTTGAGATGTTCATCTTTTTTCGCTGAGTCATTCTCATTCTTCGTGAGACATGCCCATGATTATGACTTCTGCCATAATCATTTAGTGTTTCGTTCACTTAGTGCCCACGTCTGAACCCAGTTCAGTGGTTTTTGGGTATTCATCTTTTTCGCTGACTCATTATCATTTTCGCTTAGTCATGCTCATGACAATTAACCTACCGCCATTCTTTAATGTAGTACCATTCTTTAATGTAGTAGTAGTATAATGTTTAATGTAGTACTTAGTACCCACGTCCGAACCCCTTTCAGTGGCTTTTGAGTGTTAATATTTTTTCGCTGAGTCATTGTCAGATTTGTTCAGTCATGGTCATGACTTCTACCATCATCCTTTAGTATTTCTTCTTCTTTCTGGGGTTTTACGTGGTAAAATCAGTTTTGATTATGAGGCCCACCGTAGTGGAGGGCTCTGGATTAATTTTGATCACCTGGGGTTCTTAAACGCGTAGTACAACGCAGGCACACGGGCGTTTTTGCATTTCGTCTCCATCGAAATGCGGCTGCCGACACCGGGATTTAATACGGCGATCTCGTGTTCAGCAGCCTTAGCTGACTGAGCCACGGCGGCGGGTCCTTTACTTTGTAGCCACGTCAGAACCCATTTCAGTGGATTTTGAGTGTTAATCTTTTTTCACTGAGTCATTGTCATTTTTGCTGAGTCATGCTCACGACTATGATTTCTACGATCATCCTTTAGTGTTTCCTTTACTTAGTGTCCATGTCCGAATGAATTGCTGCGGTTTTTGAGTGTTAATCTTTTTTCGCTGAGTCATTGTCATTTTGGCTCAGTCATGCTCATGACTATGACTACTACCATCATCCCTTTAGTGATTCCTTCAGTTAGTACCGGACGTCAGAACCCATTTCAGTGGCTTTTAGTGTTAATATTTCTCACTGGATCACTGTCATGACCTACATGACACGCATGTCTAGACATTTATGTCATGACCTAGCACTTACATTTCGTCATAGACTCCTGTCACACTATACCAGTTTTGGTACATACTAAGTTAACGAAACGGCCATGAGAGCACTAAGACGTAGGCGGCTACATAGATAGATAGATAGATAGATAGATAGATAGATAGATAGATAGATAGATAGATAGATAGATAGATACGATAGATAGATAGATAGATAGATAGATAGATAGATAATAGATAGATAGATAGCTAGATAGATAGATAGATAGATAGATAGATAGATAGATAGATAGATAGATAGATAGATAGATAGATAATGTCAAAGTAGCAAATGTTCCCCAAGAAATGCTTCTCACTTTAAAAAACTCTGCCATCTCTCCCATGAGCTCGGTGGAAGGGACTTGTTGCTTGGTGAAGGCCGTCACCTCTTTTGTTGAGGCATACAGCTGGGTAGTCATTCGCGTTGTTGTTGATTCTTAAACTCCGCAAATTCTGCCAACACATGTTCAAGCTCATGGAGGGCGGCTCTTCTGAATAGAGCTAGACAATCTCCCGACAGTCATTTTTCAAAGCTTCAATCACTGCCACGTTTTCAAAAATGTTCCCAGCAAACGCATTAAACTTCATAAGCATTGGCTCATGGATGACACCGATGACACTGATGGCACACATGTGCTCAACCTTTAGGAGCTCCAGAATGGATTTCTATAACATTGACTGAAAACATCAGAAGAAAGCACGTATATTCATAAACCTCCCAGCATAAGTAGTGCTGCGTGCACTGCAGTTGTTTTCGTCAAACATTGTTACGCTAAAAACATATGCGTCGTCACTAAAACTTTCATTTCATGAAAGCGCGGACTGCAGCTCCTCTTCGACGGTAGTTGCAGAGCGGAAAACTCCCGCTTCGCTGCGCGCAGTAACTCGGCGTCCGTGAGCAGATCGAGCGCCGTCAACCGCCAGGACCTTGGCCACCCTCAGCGTGGGCGCCTGAGAGTCTGCGGCGTTAGCTACGGCGGCGAACCTTGCGTGTGGTTCGCCGATCCCTCGGCAGATCTTGGACGGCGAACAGCGGATGGATGGCGGGAACCCGGTGCGACACGTTGCCACAGTCCGGGCACCTCCCGATGGCGGCAAATTCTTCACAACGTCGTCCACGAAGGATACGCCTATGGTAAAAAACAGGGCAGAATGTTTTATCAAAATGGTATTCCCCTGAGGTAATTCACGGACGGACGGACGGACCGACCGACCGACCGACCGACCGACCGACCGACCGACCGACCGACCGACCGACCCTTCCCTTATGTACCGGATACATAAGCAACCGAAAATTCCTAGAGCAAGAAATCCAATGCTGGCTCTCCCGTAATCGAGAGAAGGTGTAGGAATGAAATGGCTACCGGCAAACCAGATTGGTTGGAGATCATATTAGCCACAATCTTAAAATGGGTGCAGTGCATGTTCGCAACGGCACACCACACCGCACCACACTGCATCACGATTATAGTGCACTGGTCCATATGGACGAATAGTTTCCTGTCACAGAGATACCCTCATTGCAAGTCTCGTCTCGGCCAAACAGCCACCCGCGGCGCGCAGGACGCTGCTCGCTTGGTCACGCAGCGTGGCGCCATCTCTCGAGCTGGCGCAAAACCTGCGCTGCGGAACTCGTGGACCACTGGCGTTAAAAAGAGTGCAGGCAACCCTGTGCCAACGCGAAAAGATGACAATCAAGCGTATGGTGCCCTGTATCTGCCTCGGCGCAAGTTGGAATCAGCTAGCGCAAGACAAGGGTAATTGGACATCGCTGGGTGAGACCTTCTACCTGCAGTGGACATAAATATAGGCTGATGATGATTACGATGATGATGATGACCTGTCTTTTGAACGTCGCTTTTGGAAATGACAAGTAAAAACTTCAGCGTACCAGAAGTTACAGCTTCACTGATATTGTGAACAAACATTAGGAAGAACTCGGAAGCAATATGTTTTGTAACTTGTTTTCGCAATAACTAGCGTGTGTAATGCGATCCTGTACAAAGGGTTGGGTGCCAGAGGCCGCATTTTGTTGATTTTTGATTGGTTGCCCGGATGATCTCGTTTTGTTATCGAAACGATGCCCGGATGTTCGCGCTTCAGTGCCCGGATAAGAGCTCTGACTTTTGGCTCAAGGTCACTAACAACGGGAGCTAAAAGCATTTCATGCTTAAAACCATTTCTGTCGTCTTTTCCAATGTACGGAGTGTATAATAAACGCGATGACCTGTCCGCTGTCATTGACACGTTCATTGCAGACGTCGTCAGTCTGACCGAGACCTGGTTCTCTAGCGATATAGCTGACGATGAAATATTTGAATGTGAAGACGTTGACGTCTGTGACTATTAGTGCACTAACACACGCGTCAGAGAACTAACCGCTCATTTCCCTTCTTTCCTTCCCTCCTCTCTCTTCCTATCATCTTTGCGTCCCCCTTTCCCATTTCCCCGGTGTAGGGTAGCCAACCGGACGTCATTCTGGTTAACCTCCCTGCCTTCTGCCTTTCTCTTGCTTCCTTCCTTCCTTCTTGAATGTGAATCTACTTACACGTTTAACCGCTGAGATGTTAACTTGAGGCCAGGTGGTGGTGCATTAATAGCTGTGCATGATTGCATGGTTTCTAGCACTGGAGATTACTCCATCACAGAGCGTGAGTGTTTGGCTCTCGTTTGGGTAATTACGAAATTCCAACCCGAGGAAAGTATCGAGAATTACCACTCGATTTAGGTGTGGAAGGGGAAAATAAGGAGGAGCACTGCGTTCGTCACACGTTCAACTGCGGACCATGAAATTTGATTTCAGGCTGTATCCGCAGTCAGCCACTCAAAGAAACAATGACAGCAGGGTGGAAGACAGCAGTGTTATGAATGGCGCCAACGGGCACGACGACAACCGCAACGCGTGAGAGCACAAATGTCTCAAACGCTCTTTGATTGAGTTAATTGATGGCTCATCTTAGTAATGAAGAGCGCATAGACAGAGAAAGACCCGGACGGGACGAAGGACAGCACTCGTCTTCATCCCGTTTGTGTCCTTGTCGGCCACCACGCAGTTCACATACTAAGATGCTCAAACGCCTCGCAGCGCCGGGGTTGTGCCTGCATCTGTGACAGACATCAGCAAAACTGGAGAAAGCAATACTTGACAAATGTTTACTAATATTAGTGTGCCAATTCTGTTATTTTTCAGCACACCAGTTGTATCTAAACTTTTACTACTCGCGAATGAATTGATTGATTGATTGATTGATTGATTGATTGATTTGTTGATTTCTTTATGAACCGACTGACCGACCCACCGACCGACCAACCGACTGACTGACTGCGGATGTAGGCAACTCACAGTGCAGCAATTCACAGGCTTCGCTATACAACTCTAAATTGCTAAGCGAATGAAGGATGATAAACTGTGAAGTAAAGCGTTTCAGCTAATAAGCGGTTGGCTACCAAACGCGGGCCAGTCGTTCGAAATTTGGGCCCAGTCAGACATACTCAACACCGAAAAAGAGGTTATACCGAAAGCGTGGGCGTGCTTCCGGTAGGTCTCCGCAATGGTGGTGTTGTGCGCGACGTTCATGTACGCCGTCCGCCTCTCGATGTCCAGGGTGCAAACCCGTGGCGTCAGCAGCTGCCCGGAAGCAGGCCTCCGCCTTCCGCGGAGTTCGACCAGCTCCTCTGTGCTCGGAGCCCGGATGCTGAAGCACATATCCGTGCTCTCGGGGATCATGTTCGGGTACTTCCGCCTTCAGTGATGATGCCTGCGAGGCCGAAATCGTAAGTCTTTCAGCTTAAGTTATGAGGCTAAAAAGAAAGTTTAGAAGCGAACCGAGTACTTTCCCTTTGATTTGATACCGGGTACACGATACAATTTAAAAAAATCCGTACAAGCTGCGTACTACAGCATCACATCCGCCCTCCAAAACACAGTTCCAGAGAGACGTCTATATTAAAATGCCTCTTTTAACGCGACAACGTTAAGGGCCCCCGTGTCGCAGAAAATCCGGCGTCGGCAACCAGCGTCGGCGAGCGATGCGGGTGGCGGAGAAAATCATCCCCAACCTCGACCGCGCAGGCCCTCCACGTGGTGCTAGGTGTTGGTGACCAAAAATTTAATTTCTCACAGTGAAATCCGTCCGGAAAATGGTAAAGTACTTTACCATTCGGCGTTGGATTCGCCGTCGGATTGTTTACCAATCGGCGTCAGATTGTAATTTTAATGTACGAGAAGACCCAATTCTGCAACAAGGAAACTCAAACACAAACCCTTTGTCCAGCATTTCTACCAAACCTACAGCCGCGCGTTTCGATACGAACGGGTCCCCATAACGCTATGGCGTTCTACTCTTAAAGGCGAATCTTAAGTGTCCTCCAATTTCGTCCTTTTTTTTTTTGCTTTTTTTGACGGCGAAGCTGATTACCTCTATCCGTATGCATCGCCGCATGCATTCCTGCGGGGGGTTCCCTGGGCGGTTTGCGTCCGTGTCGGCAACAGGAATGCCGAACGAAGCGCTAACAACCATATTCTTTATTGCAAGAATGTCAACAGTAAGGTGACACATACGCAGCACTGACTTACAACGATATTCTATCCAAGTACCTAACGCATATGAGGCGGACTGTCGACCATTTCGGCAAAGATTTATTGCAGGGATTTCAGCTTATATTCGGCGATTCTTGAAATAAATCTCTATGGGCGTAGTCAGCGCTGCGTGTGTCTACATACTCTGTTCTCTGTTTCCGTGCTGTTGTAGTTTCCTTTCCAAAAATTCCGTACCTGCCAGCCCAAATTAGAACTGCCGAAGATGTCCTCCCTGCGACAGTCAGCGTTTCCGACGGCTGGGCTTGTTCACATGAGCAAGCGAGTGTGTTTTGAGACTGTGCGGTCCTTTCGCTGGTGCTTGTACAAAAAAATAACAAATTCTAGCTACAAAAAAAAAACAAAAAAGAGTGGAGAGCAAATAATCTGTGATTTTTGGGCTGCCATTGACTTTAGGGCAGCAGAATCACAGAGAAGTTCATCTCTTGAGCCAGCTCTTGACCGTTACATTACTTCGCAGTGAAGCTACATCCAGCGCTACAATGATTTAACGGCGATATATCTAAACGGCTATATGACATGAAACACTCGAGCTATTGCCGAATCGCGAGCGTGGTGCCGCATTCCGGATGATCACTTCCTGGTGACATCACTTCCTTGGACTTTGATTTGCCAACCTAAACGCGCAGTTGGGACAGCGCATGACGGCACGTCAAAGTGAGAGTGGTCAATGCAAAATATGGCTCTAGCTATCCTTAGCGAACCCATCCACACGGTGCAGCTACAAAGGCAGATTCGCACTAAAGCGCAAGACGGCACGCGCGACCGTGCGCGATGTGGCATGACTTGGCGGAAAATTGGCCCAGCGAGTTACTCCCGTTGGACGGTGATTAGCCAGTAGCATACACAGGTCACGAGCGCCACCCTTCATTT
>NW_023605643.1:0-30247 GCF_013339745.2 Dermacentor silvarum
GGTCCCGGGTTCGAGTCCCGGACCAGGACGAATTTTTCTTCAACTGCGAGGCTTTCTTTCGAGGAACCCGGTTGGGTTTCCATTGTAGCAAATTGCTACATTTGGGTGGATGTCTCAGTTTCCCTTTAATTACTTATCTACACCTAGCGGATTTCCGCTGAACTATTACATCATACACTTGCCTTTGCTTCGAGTTGTCGACAAATTCGACTTCGCCCTGCCATCTGCTAGCCGCCTGGTTAGCTCAGATGGTAGAGCGGCTGCCCCGGAAAGGCGGTGGTCCCGGGTTCGAGTCCCGGACCAGGACGAATTTTTCTTCAACTGCGAGGCTTTCTTTCGAGGAACCCGGTTGGGTTTCCATTGTAGCAAATTGCTACATTTGGGTGGATGTCTCAGTTTCCCTTTAATTACTTATCTACACCTAGCGGATTTCCGCTGAACTATTACATCATACACTTGCCTTTGCTTCGAGTTGTCGACAAATTCGACTTCGCCCTGCCATCTGCTAGCCGCCTGGTTAGCTCAGATGGTAGAGCGGCTGCCCCGGAAAGGCGGTGGTCCCGGGTTCGAGTCCCGGACCAGGACGAATTTTTCTTCAACTGCGAGGCTTTCTTTCGAGGAACCCGGTTGGGTTTCCATTGTAGCAAATTGCTACATTTGGGTGGATGTCTCAGTTTCCCTTTAATTACTTATCTACACCTAGCGGATTTCCGCTGAACTATTACATCATACACTTGCCTTTGCTTCGAGTTGTCGACAAATTCGACTTCGCCCTGCCATCTGCTAGCCGCCTGGTTAGCTCAGATGGTAGAGCGGCTGCCCCGGAAAGGCGGTGGTCCCGGGTTCGAGTCCCGGA
This sequence comes from Dermacentor silvarum, assembly GCF_013339745.2. NCBI lineage: Eukaryota > Metazoa > Arthropoda > Arachnida > Ixodida > Ixodidae > Dermacentor > Dermacentor silvarum. The sequence continues at coordinate 857 of NW_023605643.1, forward strand.
CCAGGACGAATTTTTCTTCAACTGCGAGGCTTTCTTTCGAGGAACCCGGTTGGGTTTCCATTGTAGCAAATTGCTACATTTGGGTGGATGTCTCAGTTTCCCTTTAATTACTTATCTACACCTAGCGGATTTCCGCTGAACTATTACATCATACACTTGCCTTTGCTTCGAGTTGTCGACAAATTCGACTTCGCCCTGCCATCTGCTAGCCGCCTGGTTAGCTCAGATGGTAGAGCGGCTGCCCCGGAAAGGCGGTGGTCCCGGGTTCGAGTCCCGGACCAGGACGAATTTTTCTTCAACTGCGAGGCTTTCTTTCGAGGAACCCGGTTGGGTTTCCATTGTAGCAAATTGCTACATTTGGGTGGATGTCTCAGTTTCCCTTTAATTACTTATCTACACCTAGCGGATTTCCGCTGAACTATTACATCATACACTTGCCTTTGCTTCGAGTTGTCGACAAATTCGACTTCGCCCTGCCATCTGCTAGCCGCCTGGTTAGCTCAGATGGTAGAGCGGCTGCCCCGGAAAGGCGGTGGTCCCGGGTTCGAGTCCCGGACCAGGACGAATTTTTCTTCAACTGCGAGGCTTTCTTTCGAGGAACCCGGTTGGGTTTCCATTGTAGCAAATTGCTACATTTGGGTGGATGTCTCAGTTTCCCTTTAATTACTTATCTACACCTAGCGGATTTCCGCTGAACTATTACATCATACACTTGCCTTTGCTTCGAGTTGTCGACAAATTCGACTTCGCCCTGCCATCTGCTAGCCGCCTGGTTAGCTCAGATGGTAGAGCGGCTGCCCCGGAAAGGCGGTGGTCCCGGGTTCGAGTCCCGGACCAGGACGAATTTTTCTTCAACTGCGAGGCTTTCTTTCGAGGAACCCGGTTGGGTTTCCATTGTAGCAAATTGCTACATTTGGGTGGATGTCTCAGTTTCCCTTTAATTACTTATCTACACCTAGCGGATTTCCGCTGAACTATTACATCATACACTTGCCTTTGCTTCGAGTTGTCGACAAATTCGACTTCGCCCTGCCATCTGCTAGCCGCCTGGTTAGCTCAGATGGTAGAGCGGCTGCCCCGGAAAGGCGGTGGTCCCGGGTTCGAGTCCCGGACCAGGACGAATTTTTCTTCAACTGCGAGGCTTTCTTTCGAGGAACCCGGTTGGGTTTCCATTGTAGCAAATTGCTACATTTGGGTGGATGTCTCAGTTTCCCTTTAATTACTTATCTACACCTAGCGGATTTCCGCTGAACTATTACATCATACACTTGCCTTTGCTTCGAGTTGTCGACAAATTCGACTTCGCCCTGCCATCTGCTAGCCGCCTGGTTAGCTCAGATGGTAGAGCGGCTGCCCCGGAAAGGCGGTGGTCCCGGGTTCGAGTCCCGGACCAGGACGAATTTTTCTTCAACTGCGAGGCTTTCTTTCGAGGAACCCGGTTGGGTTTCCATTGTAGCAAATTGCTACATTTGGGTGGATGTCTCAGTTTCCCTTTAATTACTTATCTACACCTAGCGGATTTCCGCTGAACTATTACATCATACACTTGCCTTTGCTTCGAGTTGTCGACAAATTCGACTTCGCCCTGCCATCTGCTAGCCGCCTGGTTAGCTCAGATGGTAGAGCGGCTGCCCCGGAAAGGCGGTGGTCCCGGGTTCGAGTCCCGGACCAGGACGAATTTTTCTTCAACTGCGAGGCTTTCTTTCGAGGAACCCGGTTGGGTTTCCATTGTAGCAAATTGCTACATTTGGGTGGATGTCTCAGTTTCCCTTTAATTACTTATCTACACCTAGCGGATTTCCGCTGAACTATTACATCATACACTTGCCTTTGCTTCGAGTTGTCGACAAATTCGACTTCGCCCTGCCATCTGCTAGCCGCCTGGTTAGCTCAGATGGTAGAGCGGCTGCCCCGGAAAGGCGGTGGTCCCGGGTTCGAGTCCCGGACCAGGACGAATTTTTCTTCAACTGCGAGGCTTTCTTTCGAGGAACCCGGTTGGGTTTCCATTGTAGCAAATTGCTACATTTGGGTGGATGTCTCAGTTTCCCTTTAATTACTTATCTACACCTAGCGGATTTCCGCTGAACTATTACATCATACACTTGCCTTTGCTTCGAGTTGTCGACAAATTCGACTTCGCCCTGCCATCTGCTAGCCGCCTGGTTAGCTCAGATGGTAGAGCGGCTGCCCCGGAAAGGCGGTGGTCCCGGGTTCGAGTCCCGGACCAGGACGAATTTTTCTTCAACTGCGAGGCTTTCTTTCGAGGAACCCGGTTGGGTTTCCATTGTAGCAAATTGCTACATTTGGGTGGATGTCTCAGTTTCCCTTTAATTACTTATCTACACCTAGCGGATTTCCGCTGAACTATTACATCATACACTTGCCTTTGCTTCGAGTTGTCGACAAATTCGACTTCGCCCTGCCATCTGCTAGCCGCCTGGTTAGCTCAGATGGTAGAGCGGCTGCCCCGGAAAGGCGGTGGTCCCGGGTTCGAGTCCCGGACCAGGACGAATTTTTCTTCAACTGCGAGGCTTTCTTTCGAGGAACCCGGTTGGGTTTCCATTGTAGCAAATTGCTACATTTGGGTGGATGTCTCAGTTTCCCTTTAATTACTTATCTACACCTAGCGGATTTCCGCTGAACTATTACATCATACACTTGCCTTTGCTTCGAGTTGTCGACAAATTCGACTTCGCCCTGCCATCTGCTAGCCGCCTGGTTAGCTCAGATGGTAGAGCGGCTGCCCCGGAAAGGCGGTGGTCCCGGGTTCGAGTCCCGGACCAGGACGAATTTTTCTTCAACTGCGAGGCTTTCTTTCGAGGAACCCGGTTGGGTTTCCATTGTAGCAAATTGCTACATTTGGGTGGATGTCTCAGTTTCCCTTTAATTACTTATCTACACCTAGCGGATTTCCGCTGAACTATTACATCATACACTTGCCTTTGCTTCGAGTTGTCGACAAATTCGACTTCGCCCTGCCATCTGCTAGCCGCCTGGTTAGCTCAGATGGTAGAGCGGCTGCCCCGGAAAGGCGGTGGTCCCGGGTTCGAGTCCCGGACCAGGACGAATTTTTCTTCAACTGCGAGGCTTTCTTTCGAGGAACCCGGTTGGGTTTCCATTGTAGCAAATTGCTACATTTGGGTGGATGTCTCAGTTTCCCTTTAATTACTTATCTACACCTAGCGGATTTCCGCTGAACTATTACATCATACACTTGCCTTTGCTTCGAGTTGTCGACAAATTCGACTTCGCCCTGCCATCTGCTAGCCGCCTGGTTAGCTCAGATGGTAGAGCGGCTGCCCCGGAAAGGCGGTGGTCCCGGGTTCGAGTCCCGGACCAGGACGAATTTTTCTTCAACTGCGAGGCTTTCTTTCGAGGAACCCGGTTGGGTTTCCATTGTAGCAAATTGCTACATTTGGGTGGATGTCTCAGTTTCCCTTTAATTACTTATCTACACCTAGCGGATTTCCGCTGAACTATTACATCATACACTTGCCTTTGCTTCGAGTTGTCGACAAATTCGACTTCGCCCTGCCATCTGCTAGCCGCCTGGTTAGCTCAGATGGTAGAGCGGCTGCCCCGGAAAGGCGGTGGTCCCGGGTTCGAGTCCCGGACCAGGACGAATTTTTCTTCAACTGCGAGGCTTTCTTTCGAGGAACCCGGTTGGGTTTCCATTGTAGCAAATTGCTACATTTGGGTGGATGTCTCAGTTTCCCTTTAATTACTTATCTACACCTAGCGGATTTCCGCTGAACTATTACATCATACACTTGCCTTTGCTTCGAGTTGTCGACAAATTCGACTTCGCCCTGCCATCTGCTAGCCGCCTGGTTAGCTCAGATGGTAGAGCGGCTGCCCCGGAAAGGCGGTGGTCCCGGGTTCGAGTCCCGGACCAGGACGAATTTTTCTTCAACTGCGAGGCTTTCTTTCGAGGAACCCGGTTGGGTTTCCATTGTAGCAAATTGCTACATTTGGGTGGATGTCTCAGTTTCCCTTTAATTACTTATCTACACCTAGCGGATTTCCGCTGAACTATTACATCATACACTTGCCTTTGCTTCGAGTTGTCGACAAATTCGACTTCGCCCTGCCATCTGCTAGCCGCCTGGTTAGCTCAGATGGTAGAGCGGCTGCCCCGGAAAGGCGGTGGTCCCGGGTTCGAGTCCCGGACCAGGACGAATTTTTCTTCAACTGCGAGGCTTTCTTTCGAGGAACCCGGTTGGGTTTCCATTGTAGCAAATTGCTACATTTGGGTGGATGTCTCAGTTTCCCTTTAATTACTTATCTACACCTAGCGGATTTCCGCTGAACTATTACATCATACACTTGCCTTTGCTTCGAGTTGTCGACAAATTCGACTTCGCCCTGCCATCTGCTAGCCGCCTGGTTAGCTCAGATGGTAGAGCGGCTGCCCCGGAAAGGCGGTGGTCCCGGGTTCGAGTCCCGGACCAGGACGAATTTTTCTTCAACTGCGAGGCTTTCTTTCGAGGAACCCGGTTGGGTTTCCATTGTAGCAAATTGCTACATTTGGGTGGATGTCTCAGTTTCCCTTTAATTACTTATCTACACCTAGCGGATTTCCGCTGAACTATTACATCATACACTTGCCTTTGCTTCGAGTTGTCGACAAATTCGACTTCGCCCTGCCATCTGCTAGCCGCCTGGTTAGCTCAGATGGTAGAGCGGCTGCCCCGGAAAGGCGGTGGTCCCGGGTTCGAGTCCCGGACCAGGACGAATTTTTCTTCAACTGCGAGGCTTTCTTTCGAGGAACCCGGTTGGGTTTCCATTGTAGCAAATTGCTACATTTGGGTGGATGTCTCAGTTTCCCTTTAATTACTTATCTACACCTAGCGGATTTCCGCTGAACTATTACATCATACACTTGCCTTTGCTTCGAGTTGTCGACAAATTCGACTTCGCCCTGCCATCTGCTAGCCGCCTGGTTAGCTCAGATGGTAGAGCGGCTGCCCCGGAAAGGCGGTGGTCCCGGGTTCGAGTCCCGGACCAGGACGAATTTTTCTTCAACTGCGAGGCTTTCTTTCGAGGAACCCGGTTGGGTTTCCATTGTAGCAAATTGCTACATTTGGGTGGATGTCTCAGTTTCCCTTTAATTACTTATCTACACCTAGCGGATTTCCGCTGAACTATTACATCATACACTTGCCTTTGCTTCGAGTTGTCGACAAATTCGACTTCGCCCTGCCATCTGCTAGCCGCCTGGTTAGCTCAGATGGTAGAGCGGCTGCCCCGGAAAGGCGGTGGTCCCGGGTTCGAGTCCCGGACCAGGACGAATTTTTCTTCAACTGCGAGGCTTTCTTTCGAGGAACCCGGTTGGGTTTCCATTGTAGCAAATTGCTACATTTGGGTGGATGTCTCAGTTTCCCTTTAATTACTTATCTACACCTAGCGGATTTCCGCTGAACTATTACATCATACACTTGCCTTTGCTTCGAGTTGTCGACAAATTCGACTTCGCCCTGCCATCTGCTAGCCGCCTGGTTAGCTCACATTCTGCTTCCGGCAGCCGAGCTGTGCGGACGTGCGAATCATGGGCTCCGAAGGAGCAGCTTTTGCGGCGACCAGCCGCGGTAACAGGCTTATCGATAACGAGGAAGCGAGCTATCAGTTTATTTTGCCACCTCTGCCCAAGGGACGTGTTGTAAAGAACACCGTGTTTTTACATGGCGACGTGCGAGCAAGGCCCTACAGGGTCGAAGATTTCCGAGACGCGCTCGTCCCGACTGGATTGCTACCGGAAGTCGTGGCCCTTGGCGCCTACCAGATCAATCATGTTTGGGCGGTCACCTTCTCGAACGACGAGGCGGCGAAGAAACTCGTGGCATTGAAAGAACTCAACGTGAAAGGGCGTCGCTGCGTAGTCGTCGACCCTCAAGACCAACAGGTACGCTTTCGCCTTCATTGGTTGCTGTACTGGGTTGAAGACGAAGATGTAAAGACAGCGCTGGCAGCCTTTGGCAAGGTCATTGAAGTGACGCGAGAACGATGGCACGTCAAAGGCGTCGGTGATAAGGATTCAACGTCTCGAACTGTTCTTCTGAAACTGAAGAGCGGAATGAAAGTAGACGACCTTCCGCACCAAATCCGAGTTGCAGGTGAACTGGCCCTTGTCGTGGTGCCTGGACGGCCGATGCAGTGCCTACGATGCAAGGGTTTCGGGCATGTCCGTCGCGAGTGCAAGGTGCCGCGATGCTCGCGATGCCGTAATTTTGGCCACACTGAAGATCAGTGTGTACGCACGTACGCTACAGCCGTTGGACCACCAGCAAGCGAAGTCACCGCAGAGATGAGGATGGATGCTGCTGAAGCCGAGGACGCCGCCAAAGGGGCGGGTGACCAGGAGAGCGCCAACAATGCGGAGGCGACAACAAAAACAGAGGGAGGTACGGAAGAAGTACTTGCTACTCCCCAAAAGAAAGACGAGCCATCAGGTCCTCCTGAAGAACTGGAGAAAGGCAGTGAAAACTGCCTTGTATCCGATGATACCGCGTACAGCGGTGAGCACTGTTAGGGTGAACACGCGAGCGCGTGGCCGACGGCACTGTCAGCGCCCCGTTACGGTCATCACTGGAAACATTGCGCATGCGCATCACGCCTTCCGCGAAATAATTGTTCCACCGCGTGCATGACGTCATGAATGCACTTGTTCGTCGTCTGCTAGTCGCATTTTTGTTTTCTAAGCCCATGCATCCTGCATTTTAAGATTTCTTTAAACATCTGTGCTTGAACAGAACAAGACAAAAAAACTTGTATATCTATGGGGGCGTGTCTATTCGTTCCCTTCAAAGTTGTTGTGCATGCAACGCCGTATATAAAACAACCAAACATCTTTCGCAGCCGTTCATTCTGTCGCCAGATCGTATTATGGCTAGGGTTCCCGATGATGAACGGCGCTCAATTGTCGATCTTTCCCTGAAAGGTTATTCCCAGCGGTATATTGGCGCTTTAGTTAATAGGCCCCTGAAGACTGTGAACAGGATAATTCAAGCCTACAAGTATGAAGGTCGCATTCAGGATGCACCCCGCGCGCCCCGCCCTAAAGCTACCACAGACGATGAAGACGCCCTCATAGTTGCAGCTGCTGTTCGTAACCCTTTCTTGCCAGCCCCAGCAATACGCGAGGACTTGGATTTGGACGTTTCGGACACCACTGTTCGACGTCGCCTGCGTACTGCGGGCCTTCGCAGTCGCGTCGCAGCGCAGAAGCCACTACTAACGGCGGCAAACAAGGACGCACGACGGCAGTTAGCTGAGCTGCACGAAGCATGGACATCAGAAGAGTGGGGTCGCGTCATCTTTTCGGATGAGTCGACGTTTTCGACGCGACAAGACCAAAGATTGCGTGTTTGGAGACTACCAGGCACACGGTGAGCAAACTTCCTGCTTTGAAAAGCAATTGTTTTAGTTAACATCACAATGCCACGCAGGAACGACCCGGACAACGTGCAAGGTGTTTCTGCCAGTGGGAGATCGAGTGTGAACGTGTGGGGTGCTGTTTCAAGATATGGTTTAGGGCCCCTGCAACGTATACGTGGACACTTATCGTCGGAACAATACTGCAACATTTTGAACAATGTGCTGTTGCCATATGCGAGCAGTTTATTCCCAGACGGTGATTACCTGTTCCAACAGGACCGGTCACCGATACACACGGCGCGGGCTGTCAAGGAGTTCCAGGCGGAGCAGCACATGCAGCTACTGGAATGGCCCCTGAAAGGAGCGGACCTGAATGTGATAGAAAACGTGTGGGGCCGTCTGAAAGCTTCTTTGGCAAGGAAGCCCCTTTATTCCGCGACTTCGGACCAGTTGTGGGCGCAAGTCAGCAACGAGTGGGAAAGGCTGAAAGCCGATCGGGAATATGTTCGATCACTTTACGACTCGTTACCGTTCAGAATAGCTGCAGTCGTTGCTGTAAGTGGTCACATGACTCGCTATTAGATTTGCTCATGTTTTTATATTTGTTCTCATGGTCTTGTTTAACTTGAATTGCAAAAGTGCAATTTTCTTGAATAAAAAGTTTAATAATTATCCCTCTTACACTCACTTTTTTCCTTCACGCGCCAATCTTCAATCCAGATGGACCTTGAAATGCAGAAGGTATCAGCTCAGCGAACAAAAAATGCGGCTAGCAGACGACGAACAAGCGTATCGATGACGTGATGCGCGCGGTGGAAAGAGTGTTTCGCAAAGCACATGCTGCGCATGTGCAATGTTTCCAACGATGGCTGTTACGCGGCGCTGATAGTGCCGTCGGCCACGCGCTCGCGTGTTCACCCTAACAGTGCTCACCGCTGTACGTGGCAGAAAGTGGTGACCCGGCCCCAGACAGCGACGCTATGGATGTGAGCGGCAACACTCCCTTCAAAAGGCCGCTAGACGCCACCGACGGCAAAGCAACTCTGAAGAATCACGCCGACGGGCCGCCTGCAAAGTCAACCATGTTAAGAAGGAGCAGCTTCAAGCCCTGTCCAAACATCTCTCGGGACAGGAAGGAGGGCGACAAGCCACCACCGACTACGGACCATGCCAGACCGCCGGACGGTCCCGGGGGCGTCTAGCCGCTGGCTGGACGTTGCGGTGAGCACGGTGCTCCGGGCCTTTCTCTCTTTCCCGTAGTATAGCAATGGCAACCAACCCGACGCTTAGCATGGGCACGCTAAACGTGAGAGGTTTGGCCGCCAAGCGTAAACAAAGCCAAGTGTACCGGATGATGGTGGACCAAGACCTCGATGTTCTAGCCGTGCAGGAGACAAAAGTCGAAGGCGAGGAGGAGACCCGGGGCATGGTGCTATGGTTTACGCCTTCGTATTACGCGGTAGTGAGCCATGCCAAAGGAGCGTCAGCAGGTGTTATTTTATTTATTAAGAAGCTGCCCGGGCTATTCATCGAAAATTATTTTTCGTGCCCTTCTGGCAGACTAGTGTACTGCGACTTTGCTGTTGGTGATGATTCTTGGCGGGTGATATGTATATATGCACCCAATATATGCGATGAACGCAAGAAGTTTTTTTCAGCGTTAAAGGCGCAGATATGCGCGCATAGAAAGGTCATTATTATGGGAGATTTTAATTGTGTACTCAGTGATCGAGATAGAACAGGCAAGAGAACAAATGATAAAAGCTGTCATGTCCTCACTGAACTATTAGCCGAGTGTGACTTGGACGACGTGGCTGATTGCCTAGTCGGAACACGCCAGGTTCAATACACGCACTTCCAAGGCAATAGTCACGCTCGTCTTGACAGGATATACGTGACACTAGACGTTATACCCATATGTCGAAGCTACGATGTCATACCTGTTTCATTCACCGACCACTGTTTGGTCAAGACATGCGTTGGACGCAAAGGAAAAGGCAACACTTTCACGTGGGAAATGTGGAAAATGAATTCGAAATTGCTAAAGGACGAGTCTTTTCGAAGCAATGTACAGGAACATTTGAAGGATGTAGAAAACAACAAAGTGGCGCAAATCGCTGAAAAATGGGAAATTTTTAAACAACGAATTAAGTTAACCGCTATCGACCGTTCCTGTAAAATAAAGTATGAAGAAAGAGCTAAAGAGAAAGAAGTAAGGGCAGTGTTGGAAAAATTAACCGCCTTAGAGTGCAGCCAGCCAGGCGCATACAAAGACGATTTACGCAGCATCAAAGCGAAATTGGAGCTATGCGATGAAGAGCGATATCGAGGAGCGATTATACGCGCAAGGGCAGAGGCACTGACAGCAGATGAGACGCCAACTAAACGCGCGCTTGGTCTGGAGAAAACGCATGCGCGGCGCAATCACATAGATATAATTGAAGTAGATAGAAACGAAATAACCGACGGTGAGGACATAGCACAAGCGTTTTTCGAGCACTTCGAAGGACTTTTTGCATCGAGAACTGTTGACGTAGACGCCTTTAGAGCTGCGTTTTTGGTGCGTATGCCGCAACTCAGCGACGAGACGAAGAACAGGCTCGAGGCACCGATATCAACTCATGAAGTTGAAAAAGCAATTGAAGATTTAAAAGCTGGAAGATCACCCGGTCCGGATGGCCTTTGTGCCGCTTTTTATAAACATATAATGAAGAAATGAAGAGAAGGACATCCCGGCGATCATCATCACGAGGAGAAGGCACGAGATTGGCGTTCGGACACCACCATCTTGTTCTCCCTGCCTACTGTTCCGAGCTGCCGCCTGTTTGTTGGATTCGCCCAATAAACCTCTTTACATTTGGTGGATCGTGCTGGGTACGCACATCGCCGGCACCCTGGAACTCCGATCCCGCACGTTGCACTCGACCATGCCAGCTGACGCTACCCAACCGCCGCCACCTCTCCCGGCCACTGTTTGCCCCGGCCTGGTTCGCCAGCGAGACCCCCCGGTCTTTTCGGGTACGGAAGACCAGGACGTCGAGGACTGGCTGTCGTCTTACGAAAAAGTTAGTGGACCCAACAAGTGGGATGACGCTGCTAAGTTGAGTACCGCGAACTTTTACCTGGCTGGCGTGGCGAAGCTGTGGTATACGAACCACGAATCGGAATTTGAGAACTGGTCCGCTTTCAGGGAGGCAATATCTGCCGTTTTCGGTCGCCCTGCCGTGCGGAAGTTACGCGCCGAACAACGGCTGCGCACACGGGCACAGGAACCCAATGAAACTTTTACCGCCTATATTGAGGACATAATCGATCTCTGCAGGCGCGTCGATGCCTCAATGAGCGAAAGTACCAAAATACAGCATATTATGAAGGGTGTCGACGACGATGTTTTTCAAATGCTTCTTGCGAAGTCTCCTGGCACTGTGTCTGAGGTGGTAACCCTGTGCCAGAGCTATGACGAATTGAGAAGGCAGCGAGCTCTCACCCGACGTTCACCTCAGACGTACAACCAACCACTCGCTGCCCTGGACGTCGTGCCTGACCAGTCATACCTTCTCGCACAAATGAAAGACTTTGTGCGTGAGGAGGTGGCCCGTCAGTTGTCTCTCCTGCCGTTTGCTCAACGTCAGGAGCTTCCACAGCAGCAGCAACTGCAGCAACCAATCCCGTTGGCTCCCGTGCTTCGACATGTCATTCAAGAACAGATTTCCGAGGCCACGCCGGTGCCCATTCAGCAGCATCCTGTCGCCGCGCCTCTTAGTTACGCTGAGGTAGTAAAGCGGCAGCAGCTACAACAGCGCTCACCGTTCCGTGGTGTGTCGTATGCTGCAGCCCCGACTCAGCCGTCCGTGACATGGGCTGCTCCCATCAATGCAAATCCCTGGCGAACGCGCGACAACCGGCCGATCTGTTTTGCATGCGGCGGCCCTGGTCATATCGCCCGACACTGCCATCGTCGTGCCCCAGGATACTCAGACGCCCGTTCACCGAACTACATGGATCGTCCCCGCTCTCGTTATGAAAGTCCGGATCCCCAAACAAGCACGTCTTCACGTGACTATCCGCAACCCACGTCTCGTCGCTCACCTTCACCCCGTCGCCGCTCCTTGTCGCCCATGCGTCGTCGACCAGCCCCTGAAAATGAGGGAAACTAGCCCCCGCAGTTCAAGAGGCAAGAACTGCGCTGTCGAAATGCTCAAGTCCTCGAAATTTGCCGTCGAATATTGTCGAAGTTTTTGTTGAAGGCACCCATGCGTATGCTCTTGTCGATACCGGTGCTGCCGTTTCTGTTATAGATGCCAAACTTTGCCGCAAGCTGCGAAAAGTGACTACGCCTCTTGAGATGATGCCCTTACGTACAGCGAATGGAGACCCTGTTCGGCCTATAGCCGCCTGCACTGCTCGACTTATCATTGCTAAAGAACACTATATTGTTGAGTTTATCGTCCTTTCATCCTGCTCGCATGACATCATACTTGGCTGGGACTTTCTATCGTGCAATCACGCCGTTATTGATTGTGCCAGATCTGAACTTGAGCTCTTCCCCTTGTGTGACCCGCCCTACAACCACATTCATCAAGCCGCCCACAAACTAGTCGTAACAGAGGACACAGAAATTCCGCCGACATCAGCTGTTTTGCTCCCAGTGTTCTGCAACAGCATATGTGACGAAGCTGCATTCTTTAAACCATCACGCCTCCTTCTAAGTCGGAAGCCACTTCTTCTGCCTTATTCGACCCTGTCTATTTCGAATGGAACAAGCGCACTCTGCCTCACAAATCCTCTTCCGTATCCCATCCAACTGCTTAAAGGTGAATCCCTTGGATGCGTGCAACCCATTGATATCGGACAGATTTTTTCCGTGCAGCAAGATTCCGCTCGACGCGACCTCGACGCCGTCAGTGCTCTTAACCCTTCTGATATACCAGCTGCCGACCTATTCAATTCGTCGATCGCAGACGGACTGTTGCCATCTGAACGCTCTGCTCTTCTCCAGCTGCTCTACCAGTTCCGCGAGTCTTTCGATGTTGCCCAACGTGCCCTTGGCCGAACTTCTACCATTGTTCACTACATCGACACCGGCTCCAACTCACCAGTGCGACAACGTCCGTACCGTGTCTCCACCGCGGAACGTCAAGTTATTACCGACCAGGTTGACGATATGCTTAAACGCGACGTTATTCGCCCTTCACAAAGTCCGTGGGCATCCCCTGTGGTTCTCGTTAAAAAAAAAGATTGGCTCGATTCGCTTCTGCGTGGATTACCGGCGCCTAAACAAGGTCACTCGGAAAGACGTGTACCCTTTGCCCAGAATTGACGATGCCCTTGATTGCTTACAAGGTGCCGAGTTTTTTTCATCGTTAGATTTGCGTTCCGGGTATTGGCAGGTGCCTTTAGCTGAGGCCGACCGTTCAAAGACAGCCTTCGTCACGCCTGACGGTCTATATGAATTTAATGTCATGCCCTTCGGCCTCTGCAATGCGCCTGCCACCTTCGAGCGCATGATGGACTCGGTTCTGCGGGGTTTGAAGTGGCACATATGTCTCTGCTACCTCGACGACATTGTTGTCTTTGCGCCAGATTTCGCAACCCATCTCGAACGCCTCAACCATGTCCTGACTTGTCTGAAGAACGCTCAGCTCCAACTCAATCTGAAGAAGTGCCATTTTGCTGCGCGAAAACTTACAATTCTCGGTCACGTCGTATCAAAGGACGGTGTACTTCCGGACCCGGCTAAACTACGTGCCGTCACCGACTTTCCCAAACCGACGACTATAAAGCAGTTAAGAAGCTTCGTAGGGTTATGCTCCTATTTTCGCCGGTTTGTGCGCAACTTTGCCTCTATAATTGCGCCTTTGACCCAACTTTTAAGTGGCGCCACCAGTCTCTCGTCGTGGTCTTCTGAGTGTGACCAAGCCTTCTCCACCCTCCGTCGTCTCCTCACGTCACCACCTATACTGCGCCACTACGATCCTAAGGCCGCAACTGAGGTTCACACAGACGCCAGCGGTGTCGGCCTGGGTGCTGTTCTCGCACAACGAAAGCCTGGGTTCACAGAGTATGTCGTCGCATACGCCAGCAGAACGCTCACCAAGGCTGAGTCAAACTATAGCGTCACCGAGAAAGAATGCTTGGCAATAGTCTGGGCGCTTGTCAAGTTCCGCCCATACTTATATGGCCGCACGTTTGATGTAGTTACGGACCATCATGCATTATGTTGGTTGTCTTCGCTGAAGGATCCGTCAGGTCGCCTTGCCCGCTGGGCTCTTCGACTTCAAGAGTTTGATATCCGTGTTATATATCGTTCCGGACGCAAGCATGCCGATGCTGATGCACTGTCGCGGTCACCGCTATCCACCGAAACTGCGTCCATATCCACTATAGACCAACCACTGCCAGCTCTTGACGTCGCCGCCGTGTCCTCTGCACAGCGCCACGATCCATGGATCGCTTCGCTTCTTGACGTTTTATCCGAGGCACCCACCCTTTCGCCCACTCGATTACTGCGACGCCAAGCTTCGCATTTCAGCATTCGTGATGGCCTCTTGTACCGGCGGAACTACTCGCCAGATGGTAGGAAGTGGCTCCTAGTGATCCCCCGAACGCTGCGCTCTACAATCTGCGCGTCCTTTCACTCCGACCCGCAGTGTGCTCACGGCGGTGTCTTCAAGACATATGAACGTTTACGCAAAAGATACTACTGGCGCGGAATGTTTCGCTTTGTCCGCAAGTTCATTCGCGGCTGCCACGAGTGTCAGCGACGCAAAAAACCACCGCATCCTGCCACAGGTTCATTACAGCCCCTTCCGTGCCCAGACGGCCCATTCGACCGCGTTGGAATTGACCTATATGGACCTTTACCTTTGACCACAGCGGGAAACCGATGGGCTATCGTTGCTGTCGACCACCTTACGCGATACGCCGAAACCGCTGCTCTTCCTACGGCGACAGCACAGGACGTCGCCTCCTTCATCCTCAATCGCTTTGTGCTGCGACACGGTCCTCCTCGTGAACTCCTCAGTGACCGTGGCCGCGTATTTCTCTCCGATGTAATTCAAGCACTTCTCCACCAGTGCAATATTGTACATCGGACGTGTACTGCCTACCACCCTCAAACGAACGGTCTGACTGAGCGGTTTAATCGGACACTGGGCGACATGCTTGCGACGCATGTCGCATCTGATCAAACGAACTGGGACCTGGTTCTTCCATTTGCGACATACGCGTATAACACCGCTACGCAAGTCACAACCGGTTTTTCCCCTTTCTTCCTTCTGTACGGTCGCCAGCCGTCGCACACAATCGACACGTTGCTGCCATACGCACCAGATGCCTCAGAGTACACGCCCGTGTCGGAAGCCGCCCGTTACGCTGAAGATTGCCGACAACTAGCCAAGCGCTTTACTACGGCCGACCAACAACGCCAGAAAAACGCCCGCGATGACGACCGCCCTCCTGTCGCACCATTCGCTCCTGGTGCACTTGTCTGGCTTCATGTACCGCCCTGCGCTCCTGGCTTGTCACCCAAACTGCTTTCCAATTATCATGGTCCCTACCGCGTCGTCGAGCGTACCTCTCCCGTAAACTACGTCATTGAACCTCTTACGCCGCCCGGCGACCGTCGTCGACGTGGACGTGATGTTGTTCACGTAGACCGCCTCAAGCCGTACTTCGACCCTCTTGTCCCCACCTGTTAGATCGCCAGGATGGCTCCTCCTTTCTCGACGGGGGCAATTATAATGAAGAAATGAAGAGAAGGACATCCCGGCGATCATCATCACGAGGAGAAGGCACGAGATTGGCGTTCGGACACCACCATCTTGTTCTCCCTGCCTACTGTTCCGAGCTGCCGCCTGTTTGTTGGATTCGCCCAATAAACCTCTTTACAAACAGTTTAAATCAGAACTATCGCCTCTACTCGCTGACGTGTTTAACAAAGCGTATGAAGTAAACGCATTGCCACATTCTTTCGCGCAAGCGCACACTGTACTTATCCCTAAGACTGACCAGCCGGCGAAACTGAAATATGTAACGTCGTACAGACCAATATCACTTACCAACAGTGATTACAAAATATTCATGAAAATAATCGCAGACAGGTTACAAACAGTAATGGAAACCATAGTAGGCCGGCACCAAACATGCGGAATCAAAGGACGAAGCATTAACACGAACGTACACATAATGAGATCGATTTTGGAATGTTGTGACGCCTTAAGGGCACAAGTTGCGATTCTTCAACTTGATTTGGAGAAAGCTTTTGACTGTGTTGCTCACAGTATTTTATATGCCATTCTTAAGCATATAAATGTCGGGTCCATAATTACTGACGGGGTGGCCATGGCGTACCGGAACGGCACTACTAAGCTTATAATTAACAAGACTTTGGGGGCCCCCATCAGCATTCAACGTTCCGTGCGCCAAGGCTGCCCAGCCAGCCCACTTTTGTTCTGTATTTATTTAGAGAGTTTGTGTTTGGCAGTCATTGAGAACAAATGTATTCATGGGTTTACGATGCAAGCGTCAGAAGTCAAACTCCTGGCCTATGCTGACGACGTAGCCGTGTGTTGCAAAGACAAGGAGAGCATTTTACAGACGATAAATGTTGTGAAAGACTTCAGTGAAATCACTGGTAGTAGAGTAAACTGGAGCAAGTGCCTCGGTATTTGGCATGGAGAATGGCCTGAGGCTCCTGCTATATTTGCGAATGTCAAGTGGTCAACAACGCCAGTAAGGTACTTAGGCGCACCACTCGAAGCTTACAAGCAGAGTGACGAATACTGGCAGGGCCAGCTTAAAAGTGCTAAAGAGAAGGCTGAGGCGTGGAAAGCAAAATACCTTTCAGTATTTGCCAGGGCTACTGTATGCAACTTGTTTTTCGTCGCTAAGCTATGGTATGTCATGCAATTCATTTTCTGTAACAGGGCCAATGTGCAAAAATTCCACAGAGTCTTTGCCGTGTTTGTGTGGGGTTCCGGATGGGAGAGATGTTGCCGCAACAATTTGTTCAGACGGGTGAAAGATGGAGGATTAGGGCTGGCCCACCTGTTTGTCAGGCAACTAGTAGGACGTTTTATTTTCTTTCGGAACAACGATGATCCTTTATTGCAAACAGTCTGTAGAGTTAGACTCGCGCACTTGTTGCCAGAGTTGATTGTATGCTCCCAAGGTGTGCCGGCGGCAGTGTTTGGTTTTTACAGGGAAATTGTATTCAGTGTTCGTTTCCTTGCTGTACGTTATTCGAAAGAATATTTGTTTAATGTCTCAAGGAAAAAGCTGCGCAACGATATAATGGACAGCCTTTTTCCCCCGCCTCTGTACAGAGCCATATACAGTCGAGGCCCAGGCCAGAATGTTTTTAAACGCGTCAAACGAATGCAGGTACCGCCAGGTATGAAAAGTTTCTTTTTCAAACTACACACAGGTACACTTTCAGTTGCAACGTTCCTAGAAGAAAGAGGCTTTTACATGCCATGGGGCTCACAATGTATAATTTGCAAACAACCTGAAACCATAGACCATGTTTTTTTACACTGCTGGGAAGGAGTATACTTATGGGATGTTTTACAGCGCACAATAAAGAAAGAATTTCCTCTTGACCCACATGGCATCAGATTTTTGCCGATAGACGACGATGACGGAACACCTTTTGATCAGATTATGCTGACTGGCCTCTACTGTATATGGCGCTCCCGCATGGCAGGCTTCTATTGCGATCCCGATAGAAGACCAGCCCGTGTGTATTTCCGAGAACAAATAAGACGTTTTCTTGATGTGGTTGCAACACAAGAGTGTCCCCCACCTTGGATGGCCAGGATGGAACCCCTGGCCAATCTTAAGGAATTCTGAACAAAGCCTGTTACAGTACGACAGGCTGCTTGTGCTTATTATTTATACTTAACGGATGTGAAGTCCATCTGCGTGTGTACATATGTTAGTTATGTTGGTATTACTATGTACCGCTGCTTACCGGTAATAAAGAAAAAAAAAACCCTGGTTAGCTCAGATGGTAGAGCGGCTGCCCCGGAAAGGCGGTGGTCCCGGGTTCGAGTCCCGGACCAGGACGAATTTTTCTTCAACTGCGAGGCTTTCTTTCGAGGAACCCGGTTGGGTTTCCATTGTAGCAAACTGCTACATTTGGGTGGATGTCTCAGTTTACCTTTAATTACTTATCTACACCTAGCGGATTTCCGCTGAACTATTACATCATACACTTGCCTTTGCTTCGAGTTGTCGACAAATTCGACTTCGCCCTGCCATCTGCTAGCCGCCTGGTTAGCTCAGATGGTAGAGCGGCTGCCCCGGAAAGGCGGTGGTCCCGGGTTCGAGTCCCGGACCAGGACGAATTTTTCTTCAACTGCGAGGCTTTCTTTCGAGGAACCCGGTTGGGTTTCCATTGTAGCAAATTGCTACATTTGGGTGGATGTCTCAGTTTACCTTTAATTACTTATCTACACCTAGCGGATTTCCGCTGAACTATTACATCATACACTTGCCTTTGCTTCGAGTTGTCGACAAATTCGACTTCGCCCTGCCATCTGCTAGCCGCCTGGTTAGCTCAGATGGTAGAGCGGCTGCCCCGGAAAGGCGGTGGTCCCGGGTTCGAGTCCCGGACCAGGACGAATTTTTCTTCAACTGCGAGGCTTTCTTTCGAGGAACCCGGTTGGGTTTCCATTGTAGCAAATTGCTACATTTGGGTGGATGTCTCAGTTTCCCTTTAATTACTTATCTACACCTAGCGGATTTCCGCTGAACTATTACATCATACACTTGCCTTTGCTTCGAGTTGTCGACAAATTCGACTTCGCCCTGCCATCTGCTAGCCGCCTGGTTAGCTCAGATGGTAGAGCGGCTGCCCCGGAAAGGCGGTGGTCCCGGGTTCGAGTCCCGGACCAGGACGAATTTTTCTTCAACTGCGAGGCTTTCTTTCGAGGAACCCGGTTGGGTTTCCATTGTAGCAAATTGCTACATTTGGGTGGATGTCTCAGTTTCCCTTTAATTACTTATCTACACCTAGCGGATTTCCGCTGAACTATTACATCATACACTTGCCTTTGCTTCGAGTTGTCGACAAATTCGACTTCGCCCTGCCATCTGCTAGCCGCCTGGTTAGCTCAGATGGTAGAGCGGCTGCCCCGGAAAGGCGGTGGTCCCGGGTTCGAGTCCCGGACCAGGACGAATTTTTCTTCAACTGCGAGGCTTTCTTTCGAGGAACCCGGTTGGGTTTCCATTGTAGCAAATTGCTACATTTGGGTGGATGTCTCAGTTTCCCTTTAATTACTTATCTACACCTAGCGGATTTCCGCTGAACTATTACATCATACACTTGCCTTTGCTTCGAGTTGTCGACAAATTCGACTTCGCCCTGCCATCTGCTAGCCGCCTGGTTAGCTCAGATGGTAGAGCGGCTGCCCCGGAAAGGCGGTGGTCCCGGGTTCGAGTCCCGGACCAGGACGAATTTTTCTTCAACTGCGAGGCTTTCTTTCGAGGAACCCGGTTGGGTTTCCATTGTAGCAAATTGCTACATTTGGGTGGATGTCTCAGTTTCCCTTTAATTACTTATCTACACCTAGCGGATTTCCGCTGAACTATTACATCATACACTTGCCTTTGCTTCGAGTTGTCGACAAATTCGACTTCGCCCTGCCATCTGCTAGCCGCCTGGTTAGCTCAGATGGTAGAGCGGCTGCCCCGGAAAGGCGGTGGTCCCGGGTTCGAGTCCCGGACCAGGACGAATTTTTCTTCAACTGCGAGGCTTTCTTTCGAGGAACCCGGTTGGGTTTCCATTGTAGCAAATTGCTACATTTGGGTGGATGTCTCAGTTTCCCTTTAATTACTTATCTACACCTAGCGGATTTCCGCTGAACTATTACATCATACACTTGCCTTTGCTTCGAGTTGTCGACAAATTCGACTTCGCCCTGCCATCTGCTAGCCGCCTGGTTAGCTCAGATGGTAGAGCGGCTGCCCCGGAAAGGCGGTGGTCCCGGGTTCGAGTCCCGGACCAGGACGAATTTTTCTTCAACTGCGAGGCTTTCTTTCGAGGAACCCGGTTGGGTTTCCATTGTAGCAAATTGCTACATTTGGGTGGATGTCTCAGTTTCCCTTTAATTACTTATCTACACCTAGCGGATTTCCGCTGAACTATTACATCATACACTTGCCTTTGCTTCGAGTTGTCGACAAATTCGACTTCGCCCTGCCATCTGCTAGCCGCCTGGTTAGCTCAGATGGTAGAGCGGCTGCCCCGGAAAGGCGGTGGTCCCGGGTTCGAGTCCCGGACCAGGACGAATTTTTCTTCAACTGCGAGGCTTTCTTTCGAGGAACCCGGTTGGGTTTCCATTGTAGCAAATTGCTACATTTGGGTGGATGTCTCAGTTTCCCTTTAATTACTTATCTACACCTAGCGGATTTCCGCTGAACTATTACATCATACACTTGCCTTTGCTTCGAGTTGTCGACAAATTCGACTTCGCCCTGCCATCTGCTAGCCGCCTGGTTAGCTCAGATGGTAGAGCGGCTGCCCCGGAAAGGCGGTGGTCCCGGGTTCGAGTCCCGGACCAGGACGAATTTTTCTTCAACTGCGAGGCTTTCTTTCGAGGAACCCGGTTGGGTTTCCATTGTAGCAAATTGCTACATTTGGGTGGATGTCTCAGTTTCCCTTTAATTACTTATCTACACCTAGCGGATTTCCGCTGAACTATTACATCATACACTTGCCTTTGCTTCGAGTTGTCGACAAATTCGACTTCGCCCTGCCATCTGCTAGCCGCCTGGTTAGCTCAGATGGTAGAGCGGCTGCCCCGGAAAGGCGGTGGTCCCGGGTTCGAGTCCCGGACCAGGACGAATTTTTCTTCAACTGCGAGGCTTTCTTTCGAGGAACCCGGTTGGGTTTCCATTGTAGCAAATTGCTACATTTGGGTGGATGTCTCAGTTTCCCTTTAATTACTTATCTACACCTAGCGGATTTCCGCTGAACTATTACATCATACACTTGCCTTTGCTTCGAGTTGTCGACAAATTCGACTTCGCCCTGCCATCTGCTAGCCGCCTGGTTAGCTCA
Organism: Dermacentor silvarum; assembly: GCF_013339745.2. Lineage (NCBI taxonomy): Eukaryota > Metazoa > Arthropoda > Arachnida > Ixodida > Ixodidae > Dermacentor > Dermacentor silvarum. The sequence goes on from NW_023605643.1 coordinate 21,297, forward strand.
GATGGTAGAGCGGCTGCCCCGGAAAGGCGGTGGTCCCGGGTTCGAGTCCCGGACCAGGACGAATTTTTCTTCAACTGCGAGGCTTTCTTTCGAGGAACCCGGTTGGGTTTCCATTGTAGCAAATTGCTACATTTGGGTGGATGTCTCAGTTTCCCTTTAATTACTTATCTACACCTAGCGGATTTCCGCTGAACTATACATCATACACTTGCCTTTGCTTCGAGTTGTCGACAAATTCGACTTCGCCCTGCCATCTGCTAGCCGCCTGGTTAGCTCAGGATTCTGCTTCCGGCAGCCGAGCTGTGCGGACGTGCGAATCATGGGCTCCGAAGGAGCAGCTTTTGCGGCGACCAGCCGCGGTAACAGGCTTATCGATAACGAGGAAGCGAGCTATCAGTTTATTTTGCCACCTCTGCCCAAGGGACGTGTTGTAAAGAACACCGTGTTTTTACATGGCGACGTGCGAGCAAGGCCCTACAGGGTCGAAGATTTCCGAGACGCGCTCGTCCCGACTGGATTGCTACCGGAAGTCGTGGCCCTTGGCGCCTACCAGATCAATCATGTTTGGGCGGTCACCTTCTCGAACGACGAGGCGGCGAAGAAACTCGTGGCATTGAAAGAACTCAACGTGAAAGGGCGTCGCTGCGTAGTCGTCGACCCTCAAGACCAACAGGTACGCTTTCGCCTTCATTGGTTGCTGTACTGGGTTGAAGACGAAGATGTAAAGACAGCGCTGGCAGCCTTTGGCAAGGTCATTGAAGTGACGCGAGAACGATGGCGCGTCAAAGGCGTCGGAGATAAGGATTCAACGTCTCGAACTGTTCTTCTGAAACTGAAGAGCGGAATGAAAGTAGACGACCTTCCGCACCAAATCCGAGTTGCAGGTGAACTGGCCCTTGTCGTGGTGCCTGGACGGCCGATGCAGTGCCTACGATGCAAGGGTTTCGGGCATGTCCGTCGCGAGTGCAAGGTGCCGCGATGCTCGCGATGCCGTAATTTTGGCCACACTGAAGATCAGTGTGTACGCACGTACGCTACAGCCGTTGGACCACCAGCAAGCGAAGTCACCGCAGAGATGAGGATGGATGCTGCTGAAGCCGAGGACGCCGCCAAAGGGGCGGGTGACCAGGAGAGCGCCAACAATGCGGAGGCGACAACAAAAACAGAGGGAGGTACGGAAGAAGTACTTGCTACTCCCCAAAAGAAAGACGAGCCATCAGGTCCTCCTGAAGAACTGGAGAAAGGCAGTGAAAACTGCCTTGTATCCGATGATACCGCGTACGTGGCAGAAAGTGGTGACCCGGCCCCAGACAGCGACGCTATGGATGTGAGCGGCAACACTCCCTTCAAAAGGCCGCTAGACGCCACCGACGGCAAAGCAACTCCGAAGAATCACGCCGACGGGCCGCCTGCAAAGTCAACCATGTTAAGAAGGAGCAGCTTCAAGCCCTGTCCAAACATCTCTCGGGACAGGAAGGAGGGCGACAAGCCACCACCGACTACGGACCATGCCAGACCGCCGGACGGTCCCGGGGGCGTCTAGCCGCTGGCTAGACGTTGCGGTGAGCACGGTGCTCCGGGCCTTTCTCTCTTTCCCGTAGTATAGCAATGGCAACCAACCCGACGCTTAGCATGGGCACGCTAAACGTGAGAGGTTTGGCCGCCAAGCGTAAACAAAGCCAAGTGTACCGGATGATGGTGGACCAAGACCTCGATGTTCTAGCCGTGCAGGAGACAAAAGTCGAAGGGGAGGAGGAGACCCGGGGCATGGTGCTAAGGTTTACGCCTTCGTATTACGCGGTAGTGAGCCATGCCAAAGGAGCGTCAGCAGGTGTTATTTTATTTATTAAGAAGCTGCCCGGGCTATTCATCGAAAATTATTTTTCGTGCCCTTCTGGCAGACTAGTGTACTGCGACTTTGCTGTTGGTGATGATTCTTGGCGGGTGATATGTATATATGCACCCAATATATGCGATGAACGCAAGAAGTTTTTTTCAGCGTTAAAGGCGCAGATATGCGCGCATAGAAAGGTCATTATTATGGGAGATTTTAATTGTGTACTCAGTGATCGAGATAGAACAGGCAAGAGAACAAATGATAAAAGCTGTCATGTCCTCACTGAACTATTAGCCGAGTGTGACTTGGACGACGTGGCTGATTGCCTAGTCGGAACACGCCAGGTTCAATACACGCACTTCCAAGGCAATAGTCACGCTCGTCTTGACAGGATATACGTGACACTAGACGTTATACCCATATGTCGAAGCTACGATGTCATACCTGTTTCATTCACCGACCACTGTTTGGTCAAGACATGCGTTGGACGCAAAGGAAAAGGCAACACTTTCACGTGGGAAATGTGGAAAATGAATTCGAAATTGCTAAAGGACGAGTCTTTTCGAAGCAATGTACAGGAACATTTGAAGGATGTAGAAAACAACAAAGTGGCGCAAATCGCTGAAAAATGGGAAATTTTTAAACAACGAATTAAGTTAACCGCTATCGACCGTTCCTGTAAAATAAAGTATGAAGAAAGAGCTAAAGAGAAAGAACTAAGGGCAGTGTTGGAAAAATTAACCGCCTTAGAGTGCAGCCAGCCAGGCGCATACAAAGACGATTTACGCAGCATCAAAGCGAAATTGGAGCTATGCGATGAAGAGCGATATCGAGGAGCGATTATACGCGCAAGGGCAGAGGCACTGACAGCAGATGAGACGCCAACTAAACGCGCGCTTGGTCTGGAGAAAACGCATGCGCGGCGCAATCACATAGATATAATTGAAGTAGATAGAAACGAAATAACCGACGGTGAGGACATAGCACAAGCGTTTTTCGAGCACTTCGAAGGACTTTTTGCATCGAGAACTGTTGACGTAGACGCCTTTAGAGCTGCGTTTTTGGTGCGTATGCCGCAACTCAGCGACGAGACGAAGAACAGGCTCGAGGCACCGATATCAACTCATGAAGTTGAAAAAGCAATTGAAGATTTAAAAGCTGGAAGATCACCCGGTCCGGATGGCCTTTGTGCCGCTTTTTATAAACAGTTTAAATCAGAACTATCGCCTCTACTCGCTGACGTGTTTAACAAAGCGTATGAAGTAAACGCATTGCCACATTCTTTCGCGCAAGCGCACACTGTACTTATCCCTAAGACTGACCAGCCGGCGAAACTGAAATATGTAACGTCGTACAGACCAATATCACTTACCAACAGTGATTACAAAATATTCATGAAAATAATCGCAGACAGGTTACAAACAGTAATGGAAACCATAGTAGGCCGGCACCAAACATGCGGAATCAAAGGACGAAGCATTAACACGAACGTACACATAATGAGATCGATTTTGGAATGTTGTGACGCCTTAAGGGCACGAGTTGCGATTCTTCAACTTGATTTGGAGAAAGCTTTTGACTGTGTTGCTCACAGTATTTTATATGCCATTCTTAAGCATATAAATGTCGGGTCCATAATTACTGACGGGGTGGCCATGGCGTACCGGAACGGCACTACTAAGCTTATAATTAACAAGACTTTGGGGGCCCCCATCAGCATTCAACGTTCCGTGCGCCAAGGCTGCCCAGCCAGCCCACTTTTGTTCTGTATTTATTTAGAGAGTTTGTGTTTGGCAGTCATTGAGAACAAATGTATTCATGGGTTTACGATGCAAGCGTCAGAAGTCAAACTCCTGGCCTATGCTGACGACGTAGCCGTGTGTTGCAAAGACAAGGAGAGCATTTTACAGACGATAAATGTTGTGAAAAACTTCAGTGAAATCACTGGTAGTAGAGTAAACTGGAGCAAGTGCCTCGGTATTTGGCATGGAGAATGGCCTGAGGCTCCTGCTATATTTGCGAATGTCAAGTGGTCAACAACGCCAGTAAGGTACTTAGGCGCACCACTCGAAGCTTACAAGCAGAGTGACGAATACTGGCAGGGCCAGCTTAAAAGTGCTAAAGAGAAGGCTGAGGCGTGGAAAGCCAAATACCTTTCAGTATTTGCCAGGGCTACTGTATGCAACTTGTTTTTCGTCGCTAAGCTATGGTATGTCATGCAATTCATTTTCTGTAACAGGGCCAATGTGCAAAAATTCCACAGAGTCTTTGCCGTGTTTGTGTGGGGTTCCGGATGGGAGAGATGTTGCCGCAACAATTTGTTCAGACGGGTGAAAGATGGAGGATTAGGGCTGGCCCACCTGTTTGTCAGGCAACTAGTAGGACGTTTTATTTTCTTTCGGAACAACGATGATCCTTTTTTGCAAACAGTCTGTAGAGTTAGACTCGCGCACTTGTTGCCAGAGTTGATTGTATGCTCCCAAGGTGTGCCGGCGGCAGTGTTTGGTTTTTACAGGGAAATTGTATTCAGTGTTCGTTTCCTTGCTGTACGTTATTCGAAAGAATATTTGTTTAATGTCTCAAGGAAAAAGCTGCGCAACGATATAATGGACAGCCTTTTTCCCCCGCCTCTGTACAGAGCCATATACAGTCGAGGCCCAGGCCAGAATGTTTTTAAACGCGTCAAACGAATGCAGGTACCGCCAGGTATGAAAAGTTTCTTTTTCAAACTACACACAGGTACACTTTCAGTTGCAACGTTCCTAGAAGAAAGAGGCTTTTACATGCCATGGGGCTCACAATGTATAATTTGCAAACAACCTGAAACCATAGACCATGTTTTTTTACACTGCTGGGAAGGAGTATACTTATGGGATGTTTTACAGCGCACAATAAAGAAAGAATTTCCTCTTGACCCACATGGCATCAGATTTTTGCCGATAGACGACGATGACGGAACACCTTTTGATCAGATTATGCTGACTGGCCTCTACTGTATATGGCGCTCCCGCATGGCAGGCTTCTATTGCGATCCCGATAGAAGACCAGCCCGTGTGTATTTCCGAGAACAAATAAGACGTTTTCTTGATGTGGTTGCAACACAAGAGTGTCCCCCACCTTGGATGGCCAGGATGGAACCCCTGGCCAATCTTAAGGAATTCTGAACAAAGCCTGTTACAGTATGACAGGCTGCTTGTGCTTATTATTTATACTTAACGGATGTGAAGTCCATCTGTGTGTGTACATATGTTAGTTATGTTGGTATTACTATGTACCGCTGCTTACCGGTAATAAAGAAAAAAAAAGCCTGGTTAGCTCAGATGGTAGAGCGGCTGCCCCGGAAAGGCGGTGGTCCCGGGTTCGAGTCCCGGACCAGGACGAATTTTTCTTCAACTGCGAGGCTTTCTTTCGAGGAACCCGGTTGGGTTTCCATTGTAGCAAATTGCTACATTTGGGTGGATGTCTCAGTTTCCCTTTAATTACTTATCTACACCTAGCGGATTTCCGCTGAACTATTACATCATACACTTGCCTTTGCTTCGAGTTGTCGACAAATTCGACTTCGCCCTGCCATCTGCTAGCCGCCTGGTTAGCTCAGATGGTAGAGCGGCTGCCCCGGAAAGGCGGTGGTCCCGGGTTCGAGTCCCGGACCAGGACGAATTTTTCTTCAACTGCGAGGCTTTCTTTCGAGGAACCCGGTTGGGTTTCCATTGTAGCAAATTGCTACATTTGGGTGGATGTCTCAGTTTCCCTTTAATTACTTATCTACACCTAGCGGATTTCCGCTGAACTATTACATCATACACTTGCCTTTGCTTCGAGTTGTCGACAAATTCGACTTCGCCCTGCCATCTGCTAGCCGCCTGGTTAGCTCAGATGGTAGAGCGGCTGCCCCGGAAAGGCGGTGGTCCCGGGTTCGAGTCCCGGACCAGGACGAATTTTTCTTCAACTGCGAGGCTTTCTTTCGAGGAACCCGGTTGGGTTTCCATTGTAGCAAATTGCTACATTTGGGTGGATGTCTCAGTTTCCCTTTAATTACTTATCTACACCTAGCGGATTTCCGCTGAACTATTACATCATACACTTGCCTTTGCTTCGAGTTGTCGACAAATTCGACTTCGCCCTGCCATCTGCTAGCCGCCTGGTTAGCTCAGATGGTAGAGCGGCTGCCCCGGAAAGGCGGTGGTCCCGGGTTCGAGTCCCGGACCAGGACGAATTTTTCTTCAACTGCGAGGCTTTCTTTCGAGGAACCCGGTTGGGTTTCCATTGTAGCAAATTGCTACATTTGGGTGGATGTCTCAGTTTCCCTTTAATTACTTATCTACACCTAGCGGATTTCCGCTGAACTATTACATCATACACTTGCCTTTGCTTCGAGTTGTCGACAAATTCGACTTCGCCCTGCCATCTGCTAGCCGCCTGGTTAGCTCAGATGGTAGAGCGGCTGCCCCGGAAAGGCGGTGGTCCCGGGTTCGAGTCCCGGACCAGGACGAATTTTTCTTCAACTGCGAGGCTTTCTTTCGAGGAACCCGGTTGGGTTTCCATTGTAGCAAATTGCTACATTTGGGTGGATGTCTCAGTTTCCCTTTAATTACTTATCTACACCTAGCGGATTTCCGCTGAACTATTACATCATACACTTGCCTTTGCTTCGAGTTGTCGACAAATTCGACTTCGCCCTGCCATCTGCTAGCCGCCTGGTTAGCTCAGATGGTAGAGCGGCTGCCCCGGAAAGGCGGTGGTCCCGGGTTCGAGTCCCGGACCAGGACGAATTTTTCTTCAACTGCGAGGCTTTCTTTCGAGGAACCCGGTTGGGTTTCCATTGTAGCAAATTGCTACATTTGGGTGGATGTCTCAGTTTCCTTTAATTACTTATCTACACCTAGCGGATTTCCGCTGAACTATTACATCATACACTTGCCTTTGCTTCGAGTTGTCGACAAATTCGACTTCGCCCTGCCATCTGCTAGCCGCCTGGTTAGCTCAGATGGTAGAGCGGCTGCCCCGGAAAGGCGGTGGTCCCGGGTTCGAGTCCCGGACCAGGACGAATTTTTCTTCAACTGCGAGGCTTTCTTTCGAGGAACCCGGTTGGGTTTCCATTGTAGCAAATTGCTACATTTGGGTGGATGTCTCAGTTTCCCTTTAATTACTTATCTACACCTAGCGGATTTCCGCTGAACTATTACATCATACACTTGCCTTTGCTTCGAGTTGTCGACAAATTCGACTTCGCCCTGCCATCTGCTAGCCGCCTGGTTAGCTCAGATGGTAGAGCGGCTGCCCCGGAAAGGCGGTGGTCCCGGGTTCGAGTCCCGGACCAGGACGAATTTTTCTTCAACTGCGAGGCTTTCTTTCGAGGAACCCGGTTGGGTTTCCATTGTAGCAAATTGCTACATTTGGGTGGATGTCTCAGTTTCCCTTTAATTACTTATCTACACCTAGCGGATTTCCGCTGAACTATTACATCATACACTTGCCTTTGCTTCGAGTTGTCGACAAATTCGACTTCGCCCTGCCATCTGCTAGCCGCCTGGTTAGCTCAGATGGTAGAGCGGCTGCCCCGGAAAGGCGGTGGTCCCGGGTTCGAGTCCCGGACCAGGACGAATTTTTCTTCAACTGCGAGGCTTTCTTTCGAGGAACCCGGTTGGGTTTCCATTGTAGCAAATTGCTACATTTGGGTGGATGTCTCAGTTTCCCTTTAATTACTTATCTACACCTAGCGGATTTCCGCTGAACTATTACATCATACACTTGCCTTTGCTTCGAGTTGTCGACAAATTCGACTTCGCCCTGCCATCTGCTAGCCGCCTGGTTAGCTCAGATGGTAGAGCGGCTGCCCCGGAAAGGCGGTGGTCCCGGGTTCGAGTCCCGGACCAGGACGAATTTTTCTTCAACTGCGAGGCTTTCTTTCGAGGAACCCGGTTGGGTTTCCATTGTAGCAAATTGCTACATTTGGGTGGATGTCTCAGTTTCCCTTTAATTACTTATCTACACCTAGCGGATTTCCGCTGAACTATTACATCATACACTTGCCTTTGCTTCGAGTTGTCGACAAATTCGACTTCGCCCTGCCATCTGCTAGCCGCCTGGTTAGCTCAGATGGTAGAGCGGCTGCCCCGGAAAGGCGGTGGTCCCGGGTTCGAGTCCCGGACCAGGACGAATTTTTCTTCAACTGCGAGGCTTTCTTTCGAGGAACCCGGTTGGGTTTCCATTGTAGCAAATTGCTACATTTGGGTGGATGTCTCAGTTTCCCTTTAATTACTTATCTACACCTAGCGGATTTCCGCTGAACTATTACATCATACACTTGCCTTTGCTTCGAGTTGTCGACAAATTCGACTTCGCCCTGCCATCTGCTAGCCGCCTGGTTAGCTCAGATGGTAGAGCGGCTGCCCCGGAAAGGCGGTGGTCCCGGGTTCGAGTCCCGGACCAGGACGAATTTTTCTTCAACTGCGAGGCTTTCTTTCGAGGAACCCGGTTGGGTTCCATTGTAGCAAATTGCTACATTTGGGTGGATGTCTCAGTTTCCTTTAATTACTTATCTACACCTAGCGGATTTCCGCTGAACTAATACGTCATACACTTGCCTTTGCTTCGAGTTGTCGACAAATTCGACTTCGCCCTGCCATCTGCTAGCCGCCTGGTTAGCTCAGATGGTAGAGCGGCTGCCCCGGAAAGGCGGTGGTCCCGGGTTCGAGTCCCGGACCAGGACGAATTTTTCTTCAACTGCGAGGCTTTCTTTCGAGGAACCCGGTTGGGTTTCCATTGTAGCAAATTGCTACATTTGGGTGGATGTCTCAGTTTCCCTTTAATTACTTATCTACACCTAGCGGATTTCCGCTGAACTATTACATCATACACTTGCCTTTGCTTCGAGTTGTCGACAAATTCGACTTCGCCCTGCCATCTGCTAGCCGCCTGGTTAGCTCAGATGGTAGAGCGGCTGCCCCCGGAAAGGCGGTGGTCCCGGGTTCGAGTCCCGGACCAGGACGAATTTTTCTTCAACTGCGAGGCTTTCTTTCGAGGAACCCGGTTGGGTTTCCATTGTAGCAAATTGCTACATTGGGTGATGTCTCTCAGTTTTCCTTTAATTACTTATCTACACCTAGCGGAT